>NC_081558.1:192054324-192063737 GCF_022355385.1 Mustela nigripes
ATAAAGAACTTAGCAAACTCAACACCCAAAGAACAAATAATCCAATCTTTTTTTTTTTTTTAAGATTTTATTTTTTTTGACAGAGAGAGAGCACAAGCAGGCAGAGAGGCAGGCGGGTGGAGGGGGGAGCAGACTCCCCACTCAGCAGAGAGCCTGATGCGGGGCTCAATCCCAGGACCCTGAGATCATGACCAGAGCTGAAGGCAGAGGCTAAACCCACTGAGCCACCCAGGCGCCCTCCCATTGTCATTTCTGATGCACACACACAGAATAGACACAGAAGTCCATCAAGAATGTCCGTGATGGGGCGCCTGGGTGGCTCAGTGGGTTAAACCGCTGCCTTCGGCTCAGGTCATGATCTCAGGGTCCTGGGATCGAGTCCCACATCGGGCTCTCTGCTCAGCAGGGAGCCTGCTTCCCTTCCTCTCTCTCTGCCTGCCTCTCTGCCTATTTGCAATCTCTCTCTCTGTCAAATAAATAAATCTTTAAAAAAATGTTTAAAAAAAAAAAGAATGTCAGTGATGACTTCACTAATATGTTTCCCAAGGATTTGATAAGGGAGTATTTGAATATTTTCTGGACTCTCCAGTAGATGTAGTAGGTCAATGAGCAGGTCTTACATGGTAAATCTATCCAGCATTGCAGTCTCCCTAAACTTTTGACAACTCCACATATGGTATACCAAGCAAGTTCTGGCCTCTCAATTTTGTTCAGTGTTGGCCACATGTGAGTCCAAGTTTCAGACAGCCGAGGGAACTCTATTAGCTGCTCCTAGCCTTCATAGCCAGCAACTGAATCTAAAGTCTCTGCTTAGTGCTTCATATCAGTAGATTCAGCCAAATCCAACAGTATATTCCCCCCACCTTGATCAAACATTTTCACACATAATCCTTAGGTTTCTCTCAATATACATTGACAAAATTTTACATTACTTTTATGTGTGTGATATCTCCTCTTAGGTCACATTTCATAGTTGAACCCTGGGGCCTACTGGGATTTGAGTCTGAACGTAGACCTACAAGCAGTAAGAGGTGGTAAGTGTGAAAATGTTGAAAAAGATCAGCAGTTTCCTACAAGACAGCTGCCTTCAGGTGAGGCCAATACAGGTTCTCCAAGCAAGGGATATCTAGCCTCAAGGGAGGGAGGTTGCTCTTGTCTAGTAGAACTTAGAGCTTCAAGGTCCTCACCCTCTTTGGAACCTGCCCATGTGTCCCCATTCCAATTTTCAGGATCGTCCCACTCTTTGACAATCAATGACCTAAATTTAACATAATGACATAAATTTAACATAAATTTAACATAACATAAGTTACTTAACATAAGTGAATTCACTTTGCTTTTTAATTCAACCACCCACAGAATTAAACTTGGGATATGGCTTTAGAAATGACCTGAGGATACAGGAGACAAGGGTTTCATGTAAGATGATTGCAACTTTCTTCTCCTTTACCTAGACTTTGAGATGGCAATTGAAGGGTCTGATCTCATCATTTTCCTTCTTCAAATTCTTCAGAGCACTGGTGGTTATAACGCAACTGATGAATCATTGAACATTATGTGAAAAGTTAATGACATACTATATGTTGGCTGACTATATTTAAATGAAAAAAAAACAGTAACCAGTCAATTCCTTTATACTCTAATTTCACTAAAATATGTCAGCAGCTACTTAGTTACAAGTCAGAGTCTTGACTTCTAGAGGCATTTAATCATAGGTGATTTCAAGTAATAATTTAAGTCACAGTTTTGCCATTGCCATCGATGGACTACCAGTGTCCCCTTCATACCCGTGCCTTTATGAGAACCAACATTAATTCACTTTAATCTAATTGGAGGTAAAAAGAAGATTCTGTTACCCTGAACCACTTCTGATACCAGTAACTATGTTTATGGGGCTGAATGAGGGAAACAGAACCATGAGTTGTGAGATAAAAATACTTAGGATAACTAAAACCACACAGTTTTGGGAGGATCTGCAAGTGAAATTCTGGGAGGGAAGTTGGGAAATTTAGAGAAAGTGTCACTGACCAGGCAACCTGGGAAGCCAAGTATGCCCAGTTGCTAAGTAGCATTCTGGAGAGAAAGCTCCCAGGGAGATGTATGAGAAGGTGTGCCTGTTTAACTACTGCCTCCACCGTGACGATGGTCCTGGGGCAGCTGACAGTCAACAGAGTTAGCAAACAGCTGGGTGTGGAGTATAGGAGAGCAAATACAAACTAGAACATATTGGCATCTCTGCACGTGTTTGTCACCACATCTAACCAATGGCCTTCAGAGAAAAAAGACTAATTCTACTTTTCCAGTCTTGTGATTCTTTTGACCAATCCTAACTAGCAACCATACAGAAAAGGACATTCTAGGAAATGGACTCACAGCTCTAACAGGTGACACACTTCAGGCCATGATGAAGGCATGGAAGAAAAACAGCCACAAAGCAATATGTGGGGTGTGTGTGTGTGTGTATATCTTATACAAAAATGCCTGAGAATCCAATAAAAAAGTGAACTTGAATAGAGGCTTTACAAAAAATCCAAATGACTGGTAAATATGGAGAAATGCTCAAATTCATTAATAATCAGAAATGCAAATTAAAGCCATGAGATACCACCAAACACCCACAAGATCAGCAGAATAAAGGCACTTTTGGCACTACCAAATGTGGGTGAGATGTATATGTAGCAAGAGGAACAGTCAAATTATGAGTGGGTATGCAAATTAGTGTAACCACTTTGGAAAACATTTTAACATTTAACATTATTTTAGAACATCTGAAGTTACAAGTACATTATACAGCAATTCCTAAGTATTTTTTCCTAAAGATATTTGGGTATATGTGTATCAGCTTACACATACAAAAGTGTTCTTATAGCATTGCTCATAGTAGCAAAAAAGAAACAACTCAAATAGCCGTCAATAGTAAACAGATGAATTGTAGTATATTCTCATAATGGAATACTATACAGCAATAAAAAGAAGTAAACAATATGTCAACATAGGTGATTCTTATATGAGAACACTGAAAGAAGCAGGACAAAATCATATATGCTAGCTATTTATTTAATGTACAAAAAAGCCCGGGATAAATTCAAAATATATAGGAACTTATTCATGAATGATAAAATTAAAATAAAAAAATCAAGGAAAGGATTACCATATAAGTCAGGATAATGGCTACTTTGAGGAGGGAGGAAAGATGTGTGATTAGAAAAGGACTTGATTCCTATTTCTTATGATCTGATGTTTTCATTTTCTGTATATATGTCAGTTTGCAGTTGGAGCTTGGAGCAGAATTGTTCCTGGAGATACAAATTTGAGAATCAGCTCTGAAAAGCAGTTAAAGTGAAGGGAACTTTCATGATATGTAATAAGATGATGTAGAGAAAAGAGAGGAGGGCCCAGGGCTGAGTTTTGAGGAGCATTAAAGGCCCTGCACTCAAGGGAAAGACAGGGCAAGAAACAGAGAATATCAAATGAAGTAGGAAAGTCTTGTGTTTGTTAGTCTAAGACAAAAAAGAGGTTTTTTTTTTACAAGTAGGAACTGGTCACTTACAGAAGAGTCCATTATCTCAACAAGGGTTATCTCAGTGGAGTGGCATGATAGGACATCTTCAAGAATTCATCAGGGACTGAGCAACTAGAAAGCACTGTCACTTACAAGATACTTACAATAGTGGATAAAATACTAAAGCAGTTTTAATGCATCCCTCAGGCTGGGAAGAAAGTGAGGAATACTTTCAATGGCCAAGAATCATGTAAGCCTGGATCCCTTCTGATGAACTATGCCAAAAGGAGGACTAAATTACTTTTCTAGTCTCCCCGTAGAAAATATTACAAAATCATTAACATGTGAAGAGATGTGGCCAAAAATGTCAGAAAAAAAATTATTGAGATGACTGGATTTAATTATCTTTGTTAGTATTTGTCATATTTTTAGAATTTTAGCTATTTCTTTTGCTATACCAGTAAGTATTAACTTTCCTACATAATTTTACATTGTTCATTTCGAAGCTCCTCTTCCCACAAAAATTGGATCTTTGGACCCCTAAAATTTAATTCAGGCCAGTAAGCTGGGGAAAGATCACAAAGCCCAGGAAATAGAAAAAGCATCAGGAAGAAGGGGAAAAAACCTTTTTCCCAAGGAAGGCAGTAAAGAAACCTATCTTTTTCATCCTTTGCTCTGGATGGAGGGAGACATTCACAGCCACAAGCTGCTTATCTGGGGATACAGTTGGAGGCTAGAAGTGACATTGCATCCGTGGTCTGAAAAATCTCAAGATGAGAACTTTTTCCTTTGAAGTGGTGCCAGACTGATAGCGGCAGCAGGAATCTGGCAGCAGGAGCAAACTCAAATCCTTTGTGTGGCAAGCAACTTATCCCCAGAAGGACTGAAAATAGAAAATGAAAAGTGTTGGCCCTCAGCAGCATGGGTTTTAAATTGATTTTCTATAAGCCATGACCAAGAGGTAAATATAAACATTTGCAGAAATTGGCGTAAAGAGCCCTTTCCGATGTCGATGGTGGAAAAGAATTTGCCCCCGTTTTTACGGCAGTTAAGCCTTAGGAAAGGGAGAATTTTAGAAAGTAGAAGGGTTGAAATAGCATGACAGGATCCCATTTATCAGATTGTTAAAGCTTCCAATAATGTGGCCTTGAAATATCTTTAGAAACTCTCCCTTTTCCCACATTGAGGTGGGCACAGATGGGCACTGCCTAGATTCCATTGGTAGGGGGCATTCCTGCATCAGGGTCTGCCTCAGGGAAAAGGGTTGTTTCATCCAAAGGCATGCCCATCCTGGGGCCCCACAGAAGCGTGGAATAAATAAGGTCCTGCCATTTGGGCCCAAACCAGGGCCATGCGTGCTCCCGAGTTCCCCGCTGGGTTGGCAAAGGCTTTGATCCTAAGTCTTGTCCTTCTCTCGTTATCCAGTCCTGGCTTCCCCCATCACTTCCACAGATTATCTTCTGTTTTCTGCGCACAAACTCTACCTCAGTATGAGCTTCTAGAAAAATGGAGTCAATGACACGTCTGCCCAATTAGATGGGATTACGTTTCTCAAGTATATTGATGCAAAAATAGAACCAACTTCATTTTGTAAGCAACTACCTCTCATTACGGGCTAATAAACGTGTGTTCTGGTTAATAAATGTCTATAATCAGCTTCATTCACCCAAACTAGTTCATCTAGGTATGATCCTCCTGGTTAATAGTACTCAAAAAAGCAAGGAAGAACGATTGAACTAGAGGGTCTCCTACATGAAAATTTACTAACAATTTTGTTAAAATTGTCTATGCCTTCACTAGTGCATGTATATTGGGCATTCTTTTGATCACTTTATTGATAATTTAGAAGTGCTTCTAGTTCAAGAAGAGATAGTTACACTGCAATGACTTGATTGTTGTCTTCTAAATTCCCAGTAGGTGGTGTCATAATACTGTATTTAGAGAATTTTTTTTTTAATAAAGTGGGAAAAAATGCTAATATACTTGCTCAAATATATGTACTCTCATTTTAAAAGCTTCTTTACTCTTTCTTCTTAATTGGCACTATTAAAAACCCCATAATTCTTCGTGAAATGTTTCAATTGATATTTTTATAAAAAGCATGTGCCAAGTGACAGCCTTTTATTCTTTTATTCTCTGGAGTTATATAAGACTACGCAATCAATCAGAAGAGTAGGAGGGCCAAAATGTTTCCAGAAACTTTCCCCCAGAATCTCTCTTTTTGCTCTCATATCTTGGACTACGGAAAAAGAAACTGTTCTTGTTCTGGAATTCAAACAGGAATGCAGGACCTGTCATTATAACCATTATAACCTTTATTTTTGCACTCAAAATGTTTTCTACTTTTAGCTACTCTTTTGAACTATCTACATCATAAGTGATTGACCTTGCTGGACATCCAGCTATTTATAGCTGAATTGAATGCAGTCTTAATTTTCCTACCTTACACTTCTGTAATGCTTACATTTGCTTTGGCTGTACAGCACATGCTAATGCGTCATAGTTATAACACAGAGGATAGTCTGACTTGTGTGAGAATGACTCTCAACATACTCTGTAACATTTCATATTCTCAGTGTCTCCCCAGCTAGATTATACACCCTTTGAAGACAGAGCCCATGGATTAGTGGGATTTGTTTGTTTGTTTGGTAATCTCACAAAGCCTATTTTAAACTATGCAAAAATACACAGTTGTTTGGAAAATGTTTGTTAAATAAATGTGCTACTATTTAAATTTAAATGATTAACTTCTCCTTGAAATATTCCTACACCCCAGAGATTAGGTATCTACAGCATGAGGTCTGTTATTTTGGTAATTTAATGCTTGTCATCCTTCAGTGGTCAGGAATCTGAAGATGTATGCTCCCCATAGGGTTTGGTCTTTAATGAAATGATGTAAATTATTTTGAAAAAGTTCTAAGTATTTCACTTATATTTTTAAAAGTCTGCTAACGACGTTAGAGCATTTTTAACTTTCCTGAAATTAGAAAGATTAAGATGAGATAATTTTAAGTTAAAAAAATAGTTCACAGACCTGTACCCCTGGGGATAAAAATATATGTTTATAAAAAATAAAAAATTAAAAAAAAATAAATAAAAAAAAATAAAATAAAATAGGAAAAAAAAATAGTTCTCAAAAAATATGGAGATATCTCACTACTTTGAAGAAAATGTTAAACATTTAGGCCTGCAAAAGGGCAGAAATTAAGGCAGTCTCAGGGACTTAGCCATAAGGACCATTGACATTCCCTAGTGAAGTTGTCTCTAGACATTATCGCTGAGTTTAGTGGCTTAAAGAACTATTTCCTGAAGGCTCCATGGGAGCTCTCTGGATTTGAATGTACATTATAATGGCTACTAGTGTACAGAAATAATGGTATTTCTCCTTGAAAGCCAAGATCCATTACCCCAGGTGTTATAGTTGAATTGTGTTTCCTTAAAATCCATATGTTGAAGTTGCAACTTCACATTACCTCAGAATAGGGCTGTATTTGTAGATAGGGTTATTAAAGAGTAATTACGAGAAAATGCAGTGATTAAAGTGGGCCCTAACGCAGTATGGCTGTGGACTTAAAAGAAGAAGAAATCTATACCCAGACATGTAGAGCTGGAAGATCATGGGAAGACACAGGGAGAAGATGGCCATTTATGGGGCCCAGCAGAGAAGCCTCGGAGGAAACCAATCTTATCAACACCTTGTTCTTGTGCTTGTAATCTCCATAAATGGGAGAGATTAAATTTCCATTTTAACCCACTCAAATTTTCATACTCTGTTATAGTAACCTAGCAAATGAGTATACCGGCCAATGTTTGGGTGATCTTTTTGGTTTCTTCCTTTATTGCAAATGTTCCCAAATCTTTGCTTTGCTTAAACATGGAAGAGGAACTTAGTAGAATGCAAATCTGGGCACCACATACCAAGATTGGGTCAGCAGATTTGATTCTAAACACGGTGGTCTCTAGTGGCATGCATAGGCCAATATTCTTGTCATTGGATTCCATAAACCTTGGGGGAAAGTGACTCTTCCTTGAGGTAAAAACAAAATAACACCAAAAACAAACAAAAATAACTCTCCCAATTTGATTCAGAAACCTAAGGGCAAGAACTAAAATTTTGAGTGGAGTTTTTATTTCTGGGAAGGATATAATCCGTTGATTCAAAGCAGTCATTCCTGCTTGGAAAAGAAAAAAAAAAAACTGCACAAAATAAAGTATATATAGCCATGTGAAGGCATTGGAGAACCACCTAAGTAATGAAGACTGAGGATTTGTACAGGCTTGAATCCAGGAAAGAATCAAGTTGGGTGAGTCCAGCCGCAGGCGCTGCTTTTCTCTGCAATGCATTTACCAATTCCTAAAGAGGCAGATCCTGCGAGGTGTAGCTGAGCAGTGCTTTCGGCTGACTTAGGGAGCTTGAGAGGATGGGAAGGATTGAAGTTCAGGACCCATATAGAGGGAGAGACCTTGGAAAACACCTTGTGCTGGCACTTTGAAAGGCTCTACTCCAAGAACAAGAGTAAACAGAAATAGGCTCTCGGAGGGACTAAAGCTCATGTTTGAGTCTTTTCAATGACTGATGAGATGACTGTGAATTGTTAGCACCTCTAGCTGGGTTGCCTGCTACAAATAAAAGATACATCATTCAGGAGGGCCTAGGTAGCTCAGATTAAACATCTGCCTTCGGTTCAGGTCATGATCCCGGGGTCCTGAGATGGAGCCCCCTATCTGACGCCCTGCTCGGTGGGAAGCCTGCTCCTCCCTCTCCCACTCCCCCTGCTTATGTTCCCTCTCTCGCTGTCTCTCTCTCTCTCCGTCAAAAAAATAAATAAATTCTTTTAAAATAATACATCATTCAGAGTCTGATATGATCTCTTCAAACTTTGCATATATTATCAAGCAAGTTGAATCAGACAGCAAATAAGTACAACAAAAAGTAGCAGGAAAGAAGACATGATCTTGGATTTAAAGGATGACAAAAAGTCATTAGAAAAAGACCTGTGGGAGAACCAGATCATGCAAAGATCGTGCAAGGTTTTTAAAAATAAGTGTTATAAATAAGTTCAAGAAAGGAATTCATTGGCAAAATAGAAAATTTCAGATGCCCATTAGAAATGTAAGAAAGAATGAAGAGCAAAATAAAAAGTAAATATGTGGGATAAAGAACACTTCTGGAATGGCAGAATAAAAACCTCTGAAAATATATTCCTCCAGAAAAAAACTATGAGAACATTACAGAAAATAATCAAAACCAACTTTTTTTAGCACTTGGGAAGCTAATCAGAGGATTGTAACAATCTGAGGAATGCATATTCTTTAAAAATGACAGTCTAGCTAAGAAGAATGAGTTCTGTGGCGTTTTAACCTGCCTGCCCTATTCTCATTCCCCTCCTCTTGCTCCATACTAGCCTTGAAAGCCAGGGGCCAAGGAGCACTGAAGGGGATAGAATAGGTTTGGTATTCTCTAAAATCTTCATCTCCCAATAATTGTTTGGCAGCTACCCACAAAGTCCACTTCAAAGGACTTATCTTTAGTTGGACTGACTCAGAATTTGCTCATTGGGAAAGGTCCTATGCTTAGAGCCTTTGTGAAAAACAATCAGCGGCAATTATTTAACATCCAGGTAGCTGACTGAGGTGGTGATACCAGCTGGGACAAACAAGAGGCTGGCCCAGAAACATAAAAGGAAAATTTGGAGAATAAGATGTTTATATAGGGTTTTAAAAAGCTCTGACATAGTCCTGGGGATGTAGAAGGTCAGGCACTTCGGCAAGACTATGGTGTGTCCAGGCCAGGAAAGATCTAAGAAGACTTTAATCTCTCACAAATATTGTGAAAATGTCTATGCTACCTAAAGCAATCTATACATTTAATGCAATTCCTATCAAAGTACCATCCATCTTTTTCAAAGAA
>NC_081558.1:192066737-192198301 GCF_022355385.1 Mustela nigripes
GGGGAGGGTATGTGCTTTGGTGAGTGCTGTGAAGTGTGTAAACCTGGTGATTCACAGACCTGTACCCCTGGGGATAAAAATATATGTTTATAAAAAAAAATAATAATAAACAGTAAATTCATAAAAAAAAATCAAGCAGAGTATGATGGTTTTGGTATATTGAGAAGGCAGAAATTAGAAGCACAGAGGCTGAGATGGCTAGAATTTGTGCAGCAGAATACATTTAAAGAAGAGGGCCATTTTGAGTTTGTTCAGAAGTTAGAGACACGGATTTTATGTTCTTTCGCTGTCTCATAGTCTTTTCTTACTTCGGTGATATATTCCTGGTATCAGTTTTCTGGCTCCTCTCAGCCAAAAATTCAGTGTGATTTTTTTTTTTTACAAGTGCCCCCCACTAGCACTGGATAGCCTCAAAGACTGCAATTAACTTGAGGCTAAAGGTACCTCCTTCTAATTGCTCTACTCATTCCCTTGAGGGTATACTACACATCCAGTTCTGTCTGCTTCAGTTCACTCTCCATTGCCTTTCTGTAGCAGTCAAGTTTTATAGGTGCTTCTTGTGAGGTATGTCCTCTGATAGAACATTACTCCACCATTAATGGAAACCTTCTGATTGATTAATCTCTGGAATTCTGAAAAAAAAAATTGATACTGACAAATACCTGATAGAAAATTTGTAAAAAGTTGCATGGAGCACTGGGTGTGTTGCTTAAACAATGAATTTTGGAACCCTGAAAATAAAATAAAATAAATTATTTAAAAAATGGAAACCTAAAAAAAAAAGTAACATCTGTGTGTACATCTAATTTACTCTGAATATAAAGGCACTGATAAGATTAATGTTAATTTGAACAAGTACATGTAAGGGCATATCAAATATGCCCAAGTCCCTAGTTAGCGTAAAGTGCTTAGCCTGACACCCAATAGACAAGAACAACGTTGGACTCCCTGCCTGTCTCCAGAATGCACTGATCTTGCTGAAGATAGTTATGGGAGGTTATAATGACCACCTACTTCTGCTTGGGTAGAGAATACTTGTGAACAAATGATCAACTGGAAATAAACAATAGCCAAAGGAAATAAAATGCCTGGTCAAATAGTAAACATGAAGTAGTACATATCTTCCCAGCCTATCAGCTGTCATGGCTTATTGTTTAATAGATTGACTGCTTAATTAGTTTGTTGAATAAAAATAAATGCATTTTATAACAATAAGTAGTTTCCTTGGTTATTTCTTTTAACTGTCATCCTCAGCCAGATCTCTGTAAACTGTGGTAGAACCTAAATTTGTGTACAAATTAAATTAGCAGATGGCTTAAATACAATAGCCTTGCCATTCCTGTGCTGTGGCTACCTAGTAGTTTAGCTGTATTCCTTTCTTTTAACTTTCAAAATTAGATATTATCATTAATAGTTTATATAAGCAAGTTATTTTATATGTAAAGACACATTAATCATTGTATTTGTTCAAATTTCTTATGTTCCAATGTCATCCTCTAATCAATTTCTTCTTATTGAAGTACATCTGAAGTTCTTCTCATTAAGGTGATAAACATTCAAAGATTCTGATTTCTAAAATGTCTTTACTTCACCTTTGTTCTAGTGATAGAGTTTGGCTAGATACACAATTCTTGGTTGATATGCATTTTCCCCTCACATTTGGTCTTTCTACTGACTTCCGGCTTCCCTTGTTAAGTTGAAAATTCCATCATTAATCTGTCTATCATCAATCAATCTATCATTTTTTGGTAGGTGGTCTGCCTTTTCTCTCTGACATTTTTAAGATCTTCTTTATTTGTTTGGTGTTTGCATTTTCACTACAATATTTCCAGGTGTATATTTCTTTGTATTTTCCCTGTTTTGGAGATACCAGCAGATGTTTTTCTTTCACATAATCATTGAGACACTCAGTTCTTTCTTTTTGTGTCTCAAGGATTCACTCTTCATCATCTTAATCCAGCCAGCAGAAAGGAAAAGAGACAGTTGTGGAGGCACACTAGCTTTTTAGTATCTTTGGCCCAGCATGACATATGTCAATCATTTCCACTCATTTTTCATTGAACAAACACTAGTCACAAGATGACATCTAGATGCTAATAGGTCAGCTGCTTCATAATCCATCTTTTTCTTTCTGGGTATAGAACACATTTATCTTCTCTCCAAGGAAAATAGCCGAAAGTCATTCAGCTCATACATTATTAGACAAAAGTCAAAGCTCTTTAAGTGACGCTCAGTGTTGTAGGCTAAATAATGGCCACCCACAGATACCAGGTCATAATCCCTAGAACATACCAGTGCTATCTTATAAAGGAAAAGAATCTTTGCATATGTGTTTAAATTAAGGATCTTGACATTGGAGATTATTTTGGATTATGTGAAGAAATCTTAGATACAATCACAAGTGTCCTCATGAGAGAGGGGGAAGGAAATTGAGACAGGAGAAGAGAAGACAGACAAGGAGAAGACCATGTAAAGATGGATGCAGAGAATGGAGTGTTGGGACCACAGCAAAGGAATAACAGTAACGGCCAACAGCTGGAAGAAGCAAGGAATGGGTAGAGAGTTAAGGACAGAAGAGGGTTCGGTTTGGAGCTCATCCTTGACAGGATGATCAACTATGTGTGCTGCCTGGAGATCCAGAGAAGCTCTTGGTCCAAGCCTTTCCAGAGCCCAACTTCCTGCTAATATTGTAAGATGCCCCAAAACATTAAAGTCAATTTCATACTTGCTTACGTTGGACAGCTTAAGTTTCTGTTGCTTGTAACTAAATAACCTGAAATCTACTAGAAGTTACAAAACTAAATTCTGACATCTTGACGGTATCCTGCACCTGGAGGAGAGGGAGAGAGAGTATGTTTTAATGGGAAAATTATGAAAATAAAGGTTAACCTACATATTTGGCAAAAGTTGTTCTTTTCTTTAAAGATTTTACTTATTTGAGATAGAAAGAGAGAGAAAAGGAACACAAGCAGGGGGAGTGGGGAAGGGAGAAGCAGGCTTCTCTCTGAGCAGGGAGCTGACGTGGGAATCGATCCCAGGACCCTGGGATCATGACCTGAGCCGAAGGCAGACGCTTTACCAACTAAGCCACCCAGGTGCCCCAAAAAGTTGTCCTTAATATCTCTAAATATTATTCCAATTCCTTTGTTCTGCGTACTTTAAAATGTGTCCATTACTGATAGCACTGGCAGCCTTCTATTCTGGCAGGTTCAGAAGTATTTTAAGTTACAAAATCTAACAGGGAAGCAAATCAACTTCTTTTTAAAAAGTATAGAGTAAATCTTATTTCTTTTGGCCTTTTTACTGATCAATACCTGTGTAGATATTTCAGCAGCATTTCCTCTAAATGAAATCTTCTTTGAAACAGCAGAGATCAACAAATTAGTTTGATAATATTTATTCTATTAAATGGTATATTTATGTTGGCAGCAAGTGGATGCCTTAAAAATAATGTCTATTTAAAGAATAACTGTGGGATCATATTTATTTAAGATAGTGTTTTAGATTTTCTATGTTATTATACCATGGCTTTTTTGGAAACAATTTCATGCTTATATTGGCAGGTACTATTGAAGTAAAAACTGGGTCACCATTCAGAGTTCAGTAAGGAGAGAGGAATCACATACATTTAACAAAGAAAGTTTAATATGAAGAATTAATAACTATAACCAATCCAGATTACTTGCCACAGAAAAAAACAAAGAATAACAGAAGAATAGATACAGAGAAAAACCATTACCTCTAAGCCTGAGAGGCAAAGCACAAAGGAACAGTTCTGAAAGAGATACTCCCCTGCCCCCGCCCCGCCAGTGGAGTGGTTATGGGTATGGCTGCGACCCATTTGATGGTGAGGTTCTCTGAGGTCAAATGCCAGCAGAAATTGCCAGAAAGCTGCCTTCCAGGTGCTTGGAAAACTATCAATAGGGAAGTATTGCTTCATGGAATTTGCTGGGAAGCGGTCCTCTGAAACGGCCGAGGAAGTTATCCATGGGGAAGTGTCATTCAGCAGAACTCACTGGTGGGGAGGGGACACCCCTGGGTGTCTTGTGCCCTGCTAGATATGGTGTACCACAGGAGCAAACAGAGAAAAAATACACTGGAAGGAAGCCTTGTTTTTCCTGCAGTGTTCTTTCTGGCCGTCTGCTGATAACATTTAACATTGTGTCACCTGAGAAAAGGGAAAGGTTTGCAGGGTCCATCGTCCATATCACAATTAGTGCAACAGCGGGGGGATTTGGAAACGAGAGGTGATCCATTGATAACCGGCACAGGATAAGTGAGATTGCTTTCTTTTTCCTAAGTGAAAGCAAAGGATATTTTTAAAACTTGGAATACATTGGTTTATCTGATTAGGGAAATCAAGTATTTGAGTAGAATTTTATATAGAGCTTCATATAGGTATTTAAACTGCAAAATATAATTCCTGTTTAGGTTTTAGAATATTCCCTGGAAATATTTAGGTACATTTATGCAACAAAAATACTGGAATTCTTAGTTTTAGTCTGTGAAAATGCTCCGTTGGAGAAGAATTTTCTTATAAAAGAGACAGCCTGCCCACAAACAGTCCATTCCCTAAGGGGAAAATCTGTGGTTTCTTAAAAATTGAGTTCAGATTGTATTTGTGTGGTAAAGGCCAAGCTGATTTTTATGTACTGCTGATCCATCCGGACATGGAATTGTATCCCTTCCAACATGACTGATGGGAAGAAATGGGCCATCGGCTGAGGTTGCTTGTACAACACGTTGTAAACTGTAAAAGCAGTATGTAAAAGCTGTTCCATAAGAATTTCTGTTTCAACTTTGCTTTCTCTAATGTCATTTAACTCCCATAAAATCGTTCCAGTTCTCCTTTCAGAAATGATCCTTACAAGCTGTTGAAGTGACACAGCAGTACTCAACAGGTGGGCCAATTAACAATTTACTCTTCATGACTCTCTGAGACTCTTGGAATTTCCTATAAAGTAATGGATTCTAGGTATCATCTGTAGGAAAACTAGCTCCTGCCCGAGGGTTCTGAACGTTGCTACAACATCAGACGACTTCCATATCCCGCCTCCCAGGCCTTTCTCTGGAAATCCTGGCATTTCATCCTACCCTTGTAATGTTCCGAATCCTCATTATCCGGGATTCTTTTGAGGGGACTGCAGAACCAGAGAACTTGACGGGCAGTGGTTTGCTACTTCCCAAGATTTACACAGAAATATGACTGCATCCTAAAAATCAGAAAGAATGTTTTGTAAGTTCTTCACTTTTGTGCTGTTTTCCAGGGTTTACCCAACAACAGAAGGACTAACCTTATCTCAAAGTTAATTCATAAAGATTTAACCATCACTACCATGTTTCCCAATTGTGCACAATCGTTTATAATTTAAGCAGAAAGGAAATACAGCATGGGGAAAGTTTAAAGTGTTTGTATCTCATATTTCCATCTAAACTATCGCTAGAAGAGGGGATGTTTCAGATACCAGAAAGTTGAGTGTGGGCTGCTTAGCCCATGCTGATTTCTGTAAAGTTTCTATAACAGTGTTGTTGTCTAATTAAGTACTATAGCTTCTCCCTCTTTAAATTAATCCCCCCCCCAAACTCCTCATCTTTTAATTACTGTAGAAACTGGTTTCATTTTGCTTGCGAGTAATTTTCTGCTTCCTACATTTTTGTGGTTTGCTAATTTGGAAAGAATTATAATCAGTGTATTCTACCAGAAAAAACTGTAATAACGACAGAGTCCCGGGTAGAAAAGTTCCATTTTCTGTGTTTTGGGCAGCTTTCAAGAACTTGATTCACAGTTTGTTGGTTCAGTCAGATGGTCTTATTTGTTTTATAAGACAAGAGACAATTCCTTACACATATGGTAATATGTTAGAGCTGCAACATAAGAAAAGAGCTAATTTCCTCCCTCCCTTCCTTTCTTCCTTCCTTCCTTTGGCTTTCTATTCAGGCTGAATATTCTCCTTCTTTTTCACTTACAGGACCCTCCCTGAGATTTATAAAACTCCAATTAAAACTGATTAAAAACAGAGAATGATAATTTTATCTTCTTATATTTGTTTAAGTGAAAAATTAAGTCATCCACATTTTTTTTTCTCTTGAGATTAAAAACCAGGTGAAAGATATCATGTTAAGACAAATGACCATGCAACTGAAGCTATCCAATGGTTTTGAAACCCTAGCAGTGTCTGCCAACTCTTGCTTTTAAGAGTGGAGAGGTTTATGAGAACTTTTATAGTCTTATCTTGGAGGGAAAAACAATCTATAAAAAGCCTTGTATTGCTTCTGAATCATGACATTATCTCATAAATAAAAACTCAATAAAATCTGACTGTAGGGCGCCTGGGTGGCTCAGTGGATTAAGCCGCTGCCTTCGGCTCAGGTCATGATCTCAGGGTCCTGGGATCGAGTCCCGCATCGGGCTCTCTGCTCAGCAAGGAGCTTGCTTCCCTCGCTCTCTCTCTGGCTGCCTCTCTGTCTACTTGTGATTTCTCTCTGTCAAATAAATAAATCTTTAAAAAAAAAAAAAAAGAGAAAAAAAAATCTGACTGTAAAAGGAGAGAGAGAAGGAATACTATTTATAGTGAAATGATATCTTAAAGACTATCAAATTCAATGAAATAATTTGGGATTTTTTTTTTTTCAAAGAACTAGGTACAGAAAACTCTTTAAGGAAGGAAAGTACTTCGCTGCAATACAAAGTTGGCCATTTAACTTAAAGTTTGATGGCCTACTTGTCTTTTGTGTTGTGTATCATCTTGATAGTAACATGCCTGGATATTTGGCTAAACGTTATTTGTGGATGTGTCTGTGAAAGTGGTTCCAGATAACATTAGCATTTGAATTGATAGACTCACTAGAATGGATTGCCTTCCCCCACATGGATGTGCATCATCCAATCCATTAATAGGACAAAATAGGTGGAAGAAGGGAAAATTTGCCCTTTCACCTGACTGCTGACTGAGACATCAGTTTTCTCCTGCCCTCTGACAGATTGCCCTGGTTCTCAAGCCTTTGTGTTCTGACTGGACTACATCATCAGCTTTCCGGGGTCTCCAGCCTGCAGACAGTAGATAGTGGGACTTCTCAGTCTTCATAACTGTGTGAGTTATTTCTTCATAATAAATCAATCTCTTTCTTTTATATCTCTCAACATATAGAAATAGTTACGGATATGTAGTTGTAAAGATAAAGATAGATGGATATATGATAGATTAGATAGCTAGATAATCGATAGACGATCCATAGATAGATGATTGATAGATAGATGATCACTAGTTAGATCCTATTGATTCTATTTCTCTGAAGAGCCCTAATACATCTTCACTAGGTTGCATTCTCAAAAAAAATACTATTCATGATTGTGTTTGACTATATTTGAAGAATTCTAATTTAAAAGCAATTAGTCACTTGGAAGTGATTATGAGATTTAAAAGCAACATTGGGAGGGATGATGAAGGAGATTATGGAAGTAAGTGCTCATGGACAACGAACCTCAATCCACATAACTCAGTTGACAATGATTTGATATTAATTTTTGTAGATGAAGGAAAGCACGGTTACTTTATTACCCTGATTCTTTTTTTTTCTTTTTTAAATTAGTTATTTTTATTTACATATAATGTATTATTTGCCCCAGGGGTACAGGTCTGTGAATCGTCAGGCTTACATATTTCACAGCACTCACCATAACACATATACTCCCCAATGTCCATAACCCAACGACCCTCTCCATACCACCCTTCCCCCCAGCAACCCTTAGTTTTTTTTTGTAATATTAAGAGTCTTTTATGTCTCCCTCCCAATGCCATCTTGTTTCATTTTGTTCTTCCCTATCTTTCAAACACCCCACACTGCCTCTCAAATTCCTCATATCAGGGAAATCATTGCAAATGGCAAGATTGCATTTCTTTTGATGGCTGCATAGTATTCCATTGTGTATATATACCACAGCATCTTTATCCATTCATCTGTTGATGGACATCTGGATTCTTCCTATAGTTTGGCTATTGTGGACATTGATGCTATAAACATTTGGCTGCACGTGCCCCTTCGGATCACTACATTTGTATCTTTAGGGTTTAGCTTTTTCTAACACTGGTGAGGGATATGAGCCTTTCTTTATTAATGCTGGGAGAAGGTAGAAATCCAGGTCTCCCACAGGGCTTCAATTGACACCCTAGTTGTATGCAGGTGGTAGGTAGTTGAAGGTTACTTCAGTACTTCTGGGTTAGGGTGAAAATTCAGATTTTCCACTAAACCTTAGCTGATACCTGCTTATTGTTTCCTATGTGGACTCCATGGACATGTTGAGCAAGAATAGAGGTGGCTTCATTACCCCTGAGCAGGGCTTAGGGTTCTTAGGTTCTCTCCACTAGTCCTCATCTGACACCACTGAAGCATGGAAGGGGAGGGGTGCTTTATTACCACAGTGTGGGTAGACAGAGTTTACTGACACCTGCAGAGCAGGGTGGAACTCATTAATGCTTGAAGGGGATGGATTTTGCACCTCCTCACTCAGTCTTCTCTAATACCACACAAACAAGGTCAGGGTGGAAATCTCAATCTTTCACTCAGCCTGTGTTGACCCAGAGGGGCAGGGTTGGCATGGGGGTGACAGTTTTTTTCTGTGGCTTTTGTTTGGTATTGAGCTGCGATTATCCAAGATGCCCCTTTCCTGGTCCTTTGGGCAGAGGAAAGTAGACTTTCTGACTTAGTTGTCTGTGCCCATTAGCATTTCCTGCTTGTTGGCTTTTTCAGTTACAAGTCTGGGACATATGAAGCAGAAAGAATACCCAAGGATCTCACCGTGATAGTACGGGTCTACAATCTATATCCTTGGGTATCCTTTGGTCTACAGTCCTTAGCCAGTTTGTCTCCCCCCCCCCCCCACCTTTCAGAGGCTTCTTTTGTTTATTATATATAGTGTCTAGGATATCTAGCTGTACTTAGTGTGAGAAATTGGGAAAAGTGCCTCTAACCCATCTTTCCAAATTGAGAATGAATTTTTCAGTGATTAGTTGTAACAGCATTAAGGAAAAAGAAAGGAAACTTGAGCCACAGGGGAGTAGGATGGAAACGGAAATCATTTAAAAAGCACCCCCCCCCCCAAAAGTAAGACGGAAGGCAAGGAATAATTGACTGAATATGGTGAAATTCATTGGAAATCACATTGGACTTTGTAACCAATGTGTTCTCATATGGTATTTCTCAACTGTGGCCATATTATCCACAAATATGCAGTTACCCCTAGGCCCTCCCTGGGGACAATGGGATGGAAATGCCCAAATCTTTGGGTAGAAACTGGCTAACGCAATAGTAATGGCTCACTGAAACTTTCTCCAGGATTCTTGCTTAAGTGCTGGGCAGACCTGGCACCAGGGTCATTGCCTGCCTGCTTGGTTATGTGATAAACAAGTGTTATTTGTTTGTTTGCTTTTTTTCCTACCCATTTGCAAACTTGACTTCATTCATTACCATTCTAGGTAAAAGCAATACAAATCTTGGTGTTGCCAGAAATTCCATTTAAAAGAGGACCTCATGGTTTTACCAGACTTGTGAGCCCTGGGCTTTTATTTTAACCCACAGCT
This sequence comes from Mustela nigripes, assembly GCF_022355385.1. Lineage (NCBI taxonomy): Eukaryota > Metazoa > Chordata > Mammalia > Carnivora > Mustelidae > Mustela > Mustela nigripes. The sequence continues at coordinate 192,076,316 of NC_081558.1, forward strand.
CATAACCTCAAAATATCCCAAACTATGCAAATCAAGTTGTTTTTGGAAGAAGGAAGTTCCCCAGAAACCTAAAAATCCCCTGTCCTTCAGTTCTCCAGTGTTCCATCATTGAAGTCACAATTTTCATATTTATCACATGAGAATCCTATCTCACTCTTTTAGCTGAGCCAGCTGGGGTGAGAATTTGCACAGTATGGATTGATGTTGAATACCAAGATAGATTCATGACTGATAAACCAGTAAAACAGTTATTTTAGGAAACTTAACACCCAACATATCACCTGGGAACAGTGTTGAAATTTGCTCTGCATATTTAACCAGCAAACTAGGGTTTGTCCAAGCATGTGTCAAGTATACAGTTTGAATGTGTGCTGCTTTATTCCAGTTTAAGGAGTGAGGCAGGCCTTAAGAGAAAGTGAGGCAGTTGGCAATTTTCTTAGATATCTGAGTCCTGTACCAAAAAACCTTGTGAGTATTTTTGAAGAGGATGGGGAGAAAACAAAATGTGTCACAAGTCAAGAACTGGACTTGAGGGGTTCTGTTTTCTAGAAGCAATGCAAGTAAAAATAATATACTCATATTGTCACGTATCAGCATACCTAGATATTTCCAGGTACACATTAAGTGAATTTAGGAAAACATCAGTGCAGAATTACAAAAACTTGCTACGGTCTCTGTCTTATTCCACAATTTCAAAGTGGGTCGTGCTTAAAGGAGAGTATCTTCATGGGATACTTGTATTTTGAAATAAAATATTGTTGGTTTTTCACTACAAGTATTTGTACCTCCGAAGATTTCAAAACCTAGAAGTGTATATACTAGGTATTCAGTAAACATGTGTTCATTGACCAAATTTCTCACTATCAAAAAATAATAATTTTCAAGTAACACAGCTTCCCAAATTCTGGGTAGAACTCAAGCTTATCACCAAGACTCTAAGAGATAATGCAGTTTTTAGGTGTGTGATTTATTTCACAGAAGACTGAAAATGTCATGGATTAATATTTCTACATATGAATAGGGGTTCTCTCACCTTTGCTGTTTTTATATTCTTCTCTCCATCAGCTAGAGCATTACTTATTTCCTTACTGGTTTCCAAAGTATTTAATCAATTAATGATCTTTTAATCTCTTCAACATGATCTTTTTAAAGGAGTATTTGACGAGTAACACAAAACTTTCTACTGCCCATTGAAATAAAAAGGATTCTTGGATAAACTCAGGGGTTCATTTAGACATTCCAGATGAGTTTGAGGGATTGGAGTACAACTGATACATTTATTCTGTTTCTCAACACCTCATGGAGACATCAGCATTACAGAATAAAAACCACTGTTAATCAGATGGGTCTGTGTATCAGTTAGGATACACTAGCCTGTGGTAAAGGACAGACTTAATCTAGTAATCTAGAATTAATATAATAATGGGTAGACAAAAACATAATATTTCTTTTTTTTTAAGATTTATTTATATATTTGAGAGAGAGCTTGGGCAGAGGGAGAGGGATACAAGCAGACTCTCTGATGAGCATGGAGGCTGACACAATGCTGGATCTCATGTCCTTGAGATCATGACTTGAGCTGAGATCAAGAGTCTGACTTTAACAGACTGAGCTACCAAGGCATCTCCAACAGAAGTCGTTTCTTGATCAATAGCTGTCCTAATGGGTGTTCCAGATTCTGACTCTCATTTAGGAAGCAAGGCCTTTTCCAGGTTATACAGCTTGTATCTCTGCAGCTTCTATGGCCTTGTCGGTGTCATGACAATGAAAGGAGGAAGAACATAGAATATCCTGTGTGGAAGGTTTGGGGAGTAGGCTGGAAGTGACCCCATATTATCTCTGCTCTTGTATCCCATTGGTTAAAACTCAGTTACCTGGTCATATCTCTCAGCAAGGGAGGGTGGAATATTGGTCCAGGAAAAAGATAAAATGAATTTAATTGGATAAACATCTCTGTTCAACTGATGACAATACACACTTTGTTCACACCCTAGATTAGTACCTCAGAAACAGAAACATCCCCAGAAACTAAGAGAAGCAAGGACATTATGAGAGATCATAGGTAGCCTCTCATCCTCTAAGTCTCTCAGACTTGTGAGATGAGGAGCAGCAGAATGATCCTACATACCTGGAAAGACATTCGAGGTCTCCTCCAGAGAGGATGCATGAACCAATGACTTAGAAGTGACCTATTTGGACAGAAATCGATGGAAAAGGAATTATGGATTTTTCTGCCAATCCCAGGGGATAGCAGCATGTATACAAAGTAACACCAGGGCCAGATGCCCAGAAACTCCCACCCACCCATACCCCAGTGATATGGATACTTAATGAATATTAAATTTTCATGATCTGGCTACTTGGAAGTTTGCTCTAGAAAATAAACTAGGTAATAGAAAAACAAAATCTTATTTTCTGCACACGTGAATTTCTATACTGTGTTTTGTACCTACCATACACAATTAAATATTTAATCATACTGCAAAGATTAAGGATTTGTTAAATTTTTAAATACGCTAGCTTTCTAAATGCTCTCATTGGCCTCTGAGAAACTTAACTGACATAGATAGTTCTGAAATGTATGTAAAGTAGTCATATACCTTAAAGTACATTCTTTATCGTGTTATCCTATGATGGATTAGAGTGTAAGCATTCTACTCAGGTTTAATTCCTAGGCCTCCTACAAGATAGCTTTGTGATTTTGGGTAAGGTACCGTATCTTTCTGTGCTCCTGTTTTCTCATCTATACGATGGCTGTACTGAAGTACCTAACTCAGGATTGTTGGAGGCTGAGGATGAGGTACTACATCAATGAGAGCACAGTGTCTACTGGAGAGCATGTATCCTGTACATACTACTGATACTTATTTGTACTTCCGGGGATTTATATGTCCTGTTGCTACTGCCTGGGGTGCTTTCATTACTCCCTCCCACTCTCCCCTCAGGTTTCCTTTCCACTCAAGTTATTGCTACTCATCCAATCTCGTCAGTTCATACCATATATCACCTTCTTTTCAAAATTGCAACCATTTTTTCATGTCTCTTAATAGTTTCTACCTATTTTCTTGGGATCGGTGGTGTTGATGAAATGAGAATAGCAACTAGTTTTGTTTCTGTCACTGTGATTTTTAATGATTTTATTAATGAATCTTCAAACTCCCCTATACTCTTTCAAAGTGTTTTATTGTTTGCATATTAAGGATAAGAAAATTGACACTCTGAGAGAATTGCTAATAAGCAAGGAATCTAGAATCAGTCTGGTTTACTCGGTTTCTATTTACCATATTACCTTGCTATTTTTTTTTAAGATTTTATTTATTTATTTGACAGAGAGATAGCAAAAGAGAGAACACAAGTGGAGGGGAGAATCAGGCTTCCTGTGGGGCTCTATCCCAGGACCACGGGATCATGACCTGAGCAGAAGGCAGATGCTTAACAGACTGAGTCACCCAGGCATCCCTGTATTACATCTTACCTTCATGTCTTCTTCACAAAACTATGATCCCCTTGGTACAAGGAAGCATATTAGTCTTGTTTGAATAATTCTCTATGCCTAAATTAAAAAAAAAAAATTGAGTAAACTTGGGACTGATTTATGTAGTGTCTATTATTTTTAACATTTTTTTGTCCATTACATATGAGCACATGTGTGCAGGTGTACATATGTGACTGCTAGAAGAGAAGGAGTATTGAAGAAGACACAAAAGGACGGAAGAGCATTCCATGCTTATGGATTGGAAGAATAAACATTGTTAAGATGTCTATACTGCCTAGAGCAATCTATAATTTCCATGCCATCCTGATCAAAATTCCATTGGCATTTTTCAAAGAGCTGGAACAAACAATCATAAAATTTGTATGGAACCTGAAGAGACCCCGAATTGCTAAGGAAATGTTGAAAAAGAAAAACAAAACTGGGGACATCACATTGTCTGATTTCAAGCTTTACTACAAAGCTGTTATCACCAGGACAGCATGGTGCTGGCACAAAAACACATAGACCCGTGGAACAGAGTAGTGAGCCCAGATATGGATCCTCAACTCTATAGTCAAATAATCTTCAACAAAGTAGGAAAAAATATACAGTGGAAAAAAGACAGTCTCTTCAATAATGTTGCCGGGAAAATTGGACAGCTATGTATAGAAGAAGGAAACTCGACCATTCTCTTACACCACACAAAGATAAACTCGAAATGTGAGGCAGGAATCTATCAAAATCCTGTAGGAGAACATAGGCAGGAACCTCTTTGAAATCAGCCACAGCAGCTTCTTTCAAGATATGTCTCCAAAGGCAAAGGAAACAAAAGGGAAAATGAACTTTTGGGACTTCATCAAGATCAAAAGTTTTTGTACAGCAAAGGAAACTGTCAACAAAACAAAGAGGCAACCCACGGAATGGGATACGATACTCGGAAATGACACTACAGAAAAAGGGCTGATATCCAAGATCTACAAAGAACTCCTCAAACTCAACACACACAAAACAGATAATCACATCAAAAAATGTGCAGAAGACATGAACAGACACGTCTCCAAAGAAGACATACAAATGGCTAACAGACACATGAAAAAATATTCATTATCATTAGCCATCAGGGAGATTCAAACCAAAACAACCACATTGAGATATCACCTTACACCAGTTAGAATGGCCAAAATCAACAAGACAATAAACAAGTGTTGGAGAGGATGTGTAGAAAAGGGAACACTCTTACATTGTTGGTGGGAATGCAAGTTGGTGCAGCCACTTGGAAAACAGTGTGGAGATTCCTTAAGAAATTAAAAATAGAGCTACCCTATGACCCTGCAATTGTACCACTGGGTATTTACCCCAAAGATACAGATGTAGTGAAAAGAAGAGCCATCTGTACCCCAATGTTTGTAGTGGCAATGGCCACAGTTGCCAAACTGTGGAAAGAACCAGGGTGCCCTTCAAAGGACAAATGGTCTTTAAAGAAGATATGGTCCATATATACAATGGAGTATTATGCCTTTATCAGAAAGGATGAATACCCAACTTTTGTATCAACACGGATGGTACCAGAAGAGATTGTGCTGAGTGAAATGAGTCAAGCAGAGAGAGTCAATTATCCTATGGTTTCACTTACTTGTGGAGCATAAGGAATAACACAGAGGACATTGGGAGATGGAGAGGAGAAGTGAGTCAGGGGAAATCAGAGAGGGAGAGAAACCATGAGAGACTGTGGACTCTGAGAAACAAACAGAGTATTGGAGGGGAGGAGGATGGAGGGTTGGGTGAGCCTGATGGTGGAGGGCACATATTGCATGGAGTACTGGGTGTGGTGCATAAACAATAAATTTTGGAACACTGAAAAAAAAATAAAATAAAAAAAAATAGAAGAGAAAGAGTAGACATACTCTTTTCTGCCCAATCTTCTCTCAGTAGAGTGGTATTTAGTTCCGACTGGATTATATTAGTTATATAATCATTAGTTATATTAAAAACATTTTTCTTTATTGATCAATTTATTTAAAATTTTTTCTTTAATTTCTTTATGCCTCATTTTCTTCATCTGTAAAATAGAATCTGGCAGTTGCTAAAGGATAAGATTCAATGTCTTGCTCAATATCTACCATACAAAGGCCCAAACATCAGCAAACACAGAAAGAACTCTGATGGTTAGGCATAATTTTGTAGAGCAACAGCTTGAAAGTTTTGAGAAGGTTTTTGTTTTGTGTTGTGCTGGTTACAGATGCACAAGTGGGTTGACGTCAATCATAGAAGCATGTTTGGTGTTGCTAATGGAAGCAGAAGGAGGGTGATGGCATTCTGAGACCTGATCTTTCTTGGTTATAGAGGGCTGTTTACTGAGGTGAATGGTCACCAACCAAGTAGACAAATTTAAAAATCAATTGTGGTGTTACCATTGCATTATAACCATCACTGGTGGATCAGACCCGTTTAAAACCAGTTCTGGTGGTTATATATTCCTGTGACTATAGAATCATCAGTATTTTCTTTGGAGTTCGTGGCCTTTTATTCTCAGGCTCTCTTTCTGTCCCTCCTAAAGCAATCTGCAGAAACAAACACTGCCATCAATAAGGGTCGACATGTACTCAGTGTTTTTGTTGATTTGCCTTAAATGTGGGGCATAAAAACATTTTAGACTCTGGCAGACAGATGATAAAACAATTATAACAAAAAGTTTTCTAAGAGGGGACTAAAAGGCAATTTTCAACCATGACATGTTTTTCCAGGTCTGACCAAGAAAACAAGTCTCAGAGATGTTTTGTATCTACTTTAGTCAAGGTGCTATTTGTTCTTCTAAGTACACTTTTTTGAGAAATAATCTCTTTGCAATAAATTGCACTTATATTTAGTGTAGATGAGTTTTGACAGACATATGTAGCTATGCAAACACAAAATCAATCAAGAGATAAAACATTTTCATTATCAAAAGAAGTTACCTCCTATCCCTTTGTATCCCTTTGTAGTTAATTCCTCCCTAACCAGCCTACCCCAGGCAATCACTCACCTGCATTCTGCCACTATAGATTAATTTTGCCTGTTCTAGAATTTCATGTGACTAGGGTCACCCAATATGCACACTTTTGTGTTGGCTTCTTTTGAGAGCATAATATTGTGAGACTCATCCATGATCTGTATGTCTGTAATCTGGCTCTTCCCATTTGTGAATGGTCTTCCATTGTATGCATATACCATTATTTATATGTTCATTCAGTAGTTGGTGAGCATTTGCATTATTTCAAGCTAATATTTTCGATAAAGCTTATAAACTTCCATTTAAAATCTTTTTTAGACATCTATGTTTTATTCGTTATCGGGTAACATGGTAGGTGATGTTTGACCCTATAAGAAATTGCCATCAGTTCTCTAAAATTGTTATGTCACTTAACACTTTTACCAGAAATATTTGAGATTTTTATTGCTCTACGTCCTTGTCAGCACTTGGTATTATCTGTCTTTTACATTTTACCTATTTTATAAGATGTGTAATGGTATCATATTGCAGTTTCAATTTGTATTGCTTCAATGATTAGCTATGTTCAGTATCTTTTCATATGCTTGTTCGGATACTCATATATCTTTATGAAATATTTATTCAAAATCTTACCTTTTGAAATATCTTATTTTACTATTGAGTTATAAAATTTCTTTATATGTTCAGGATACCTGTGCTTTGTTAGATATGCAAATTACAGATATTTCCTCCTAGACTCTGGCTTGCATTTTCATTTTCATAATGGTATCTTTCTAAGAGTAGATGCTTTCAAATTTGATGAGTTCATTTTATGTTTGTATCTGTGATCCATTTTAAGCTAATATTTTTGCATAGTATAATGTGAGCAATGAGGATAGTTAGTCCTAAACTGAGACCTAGTTGCTTCAGCATTGTTGAAAACACTATCCTTTTCCTGTTGAATTACCTTGCCATTTCTCTTGAAAATCTGTCAATCATATATAAGTGAGTCTATCTGTAGACTTTCTAGTCTATTATTTTGATGTACTTATCTCTTCTTACTTTTCACTAATGTCTTAATTACTATAATTACTCTAATAAGTCTTGAAATCAGTAGCTTAAAAGTCTTTCAAATTTGTCCTTCTTTAATTTTTCAGATCAGTGTTCTTCAGTTTTCAGTACTTGAGTTGCTCATATATTGTTGTTACTCCTGTTTTTGTTACTCCTGTTATAAATACCTCATAATGCAAATAAATTGTTATTTAATTGAATATTACAGATGATTTCTTTTCCTGAAACTAAAATGCTACTTATTAGGTATAACTCTGATTCCTATAGTATATTAAAAAATATTTAGCCTATCTCTAGTTCCATGTACTGCAAGATATATAAATTCTCCCAAGCCTTTCTCTATTCCTGGGAAACTTCATTAATACAGTATATATTGGTATTATTTGCCTTTTCCTTTGTGTGAACACATCAGTTGAGTATTATGTTGGTTTCTGTTTTCTCATTGCTGGTACCAGGAAGATGTACCGGTAGAGCTTATGTATGAAGAGATGCAGGCACAAAGACCAGAACAGAAGGCAGTATTGGTGTTCAAGCAATTAATGATCTTGAGATTATTATCAGTATGATATAAAAAATTAACAAGTAAAACAAGTTTTAAAATATTCTAGAGAATTCGCAGTGCCTCTGTTGTTAAAAAGCTAATTCAGATGGTGCTAGTGAATGAATTAGAACATCATTTCAAATGCAATAATCCATATGGAGCGGTCAGTCTTTCCTTGCCCTGATCTGATTCTGAAATATACTAATTGCTTTGTGAACATCTGCTACCCATATTTAGGTGCTGCAATTTACCTTATAAATCACTCACAAATTGGGGAAATTTTTGAAAATTTTGTGGAAGTTTGTCAAAAATTTGTGAAAACAACAACAACAACAACAATACCACTTTATAATTTTCTTTTTACCACACTTTCTCAGCATTTCTGCCATAAAATCTCTTTGAGTAAAATGAATTTTGAATACTTCCCTGTCCTCTACATAGGAAAATTGTGTATGTGTCTCTGTTTCTGCATTTGAAAAATAAAAATAATAAAAGCTGACTCAGATGATTATTACAAGGACTAAATGAGAAAGTACTAAAAGTTCCTATAAAAAAGAAGATGCCAGAAATATTAGTTCCCTTACTTCCTTGATACCAGTGGATGAATAAAAGCAAAGATGTTTTAGCTAGTTTGGTTGTCTCTACAGCTCCATGAATCTATGAATTTTAAAGATTCATATATATTTTTAAAAACCATGTTAAAGTTTTTATTAGTTCAATGGCATACAGGAAAATTTCACAGATATAAGCTCCATTTTTTTGGTATCCCACACTTTGGTAATGTATCACACATTTGCCAACTACCATTTAACTCACTCAATTGAGGATGACTGCAGAAACAGACTGCTGAAGACTTTTCTTCCTTTCATATAGAGTTAACATTGATTGGGAGAGCTTCAGAGTAGCATGGATGATATCGTGTAAAGTGAAATAGTCATCACTTAACCAAGGCATAAATTCAATTATAATTGTGTCTTATATTATAAGGTATAATTAGGCAAAAATCAGGTTATGATTTCAGTTTATATAATTACTGTAGTAAAAGATACAATGTTTGAGTTCAGTAAGGCAATTGTTTTTTTCTGTGTTTTTGCATTCCAATTCTCTCTTACAGTTTCTACTTCCCAGGAGTGGTTTTTGGTTGTTTCCCACCCCCTTCTTAAAGTCGCAGTACACATTTACTTTTTCACTCACTTTCCACATAATTTCATTTTCTATGAAAGAGAAAGCAGCTCAGCAAGGAAAAGAGAACTACAATATCAGCCTTGAGGTTGTGTGGATAAAACTAACAGGCACTTCCCTTTCAGCCCTGCTTTGACTTCAAGTCACTTAAACGCTTCCTAACAACAATGTAGTGTCAAAATGCCCATATAATGTGAAGACCTTCGGCACTGAAAATGTTGCAGCCTTAATGCAGCTGGGAGAATAAAATAAGATTATGTTTTTGATTATTGAATATTACATAATATTTTGATAACATTATTATTAATATTCAGAAGGAATAGTCAGTAAGTGCATAGCATTTTGTAGTCTCTGACCAAGAAAAGAGGCAGATAAATTGGAAGTATTTTTGTTGCATTTCTTTTTATTTCCCAAAGGGCCCACCAATATACTTTTATTTGTTAATTTTAGGGTAATGTTTTTAGACTTTTTAAGCGCATGCTTATTTTTGAGGGATCCATAAAAACACAAAGAAAAAACAGCAAAACTTTTGTCTCTAGCAATCACAGTTTTTTTGTGCTGCATTTCTAAGCTTCCTCAGATACTATTCCTAACACCTACTGACCTTAGGTGTTGTTATTTTGGAACTGACAGCACGTTTAAAGATGTGGACTTTACGCTATTGATTTGCTAAAGTCATTAAAAATTCTTGAGTTCGGAGCACCTGGGTGGCTCAGTGGGTTAAGCCTCTGCCTTCAGCTCAGGTCATGATCTCAGGGTCATGGGATTGAGCCCCGCATGGGGCGCTCTGCTCAGCAGGGAGCCTGCTTCACCCTCTTCTCTCTGCCTGCCTGTCTGCCTACTTGTGATCTCTCTGTCAAATAAATAAAATCTTAAAAAAAAAAAATCCTTGAGTTTGAAAAATGACAATAGTGCTAGCCAATTTGTTAGATAATAGATATTTTTAAGTTAAAAATAATTGCTACTTTTTTGTGACATCTTTTTGAAAAATCTCGACATAGTTTTCAACACATCACTACAAACTATTAACACCTGAAAAAAATGGCATAAGATACGTTTCATATTTGTTTTTTCTGAAATTCCAATCATACCTGAGTAAGCGTTTTTTGTTTCTAAAATCATTTGACAGAACACTCTCCTGGGTTTTGATTCCCTTCAATGTATTATCACAGCTTTATTTTTAAAGCTTGCTATCCAATAACTAATGTCCCTTGAGAATCTCTTTTGATTTTTGGTAATCTGTTTCCCTATTGAGTAAAACCTTAAAACTGCTTTGACCGAAGGACCTTTACCGTAAGACTAAAAATTCATTTGGTTCCTGTTCAAACCTAGAGAAGTGAATTACGAGGTCAGAGCTTCTTCTGCTCTTTATTCGATAATGATAATAATATATCACATTAATTCAGCCTTCATTTCTATTTTAGAGTACCTATGGAAGTATTCCTTTTTTTAAAAAGTCTGCAATTCACTTTGTTGTTGGGATTGTGGCCAGTTCGTGATGAAGCCATGAAAGCGTTGCCTCGTGGCCGTCACACAGTCCCGAGAGCAAAAAACAGCAGGCGGGGCCTCTGATTCTCAGCTCACCTCTTCGCACAAGACTTCGAGGCCAAATCTGACCTCGGATCATTTTTGTTGCCTGCTTTCCTTTTCATGTCCACGGATAAGCAAGGGTAACGCAGCTGTCTGTGTTTTTGCAGCTGAGCGACGTGAAGTGAAGGGGTCACAGAGGTCGAGATGACAACGGAACTCTTGGTGTTTGGCTCCCCAGGCTGCTGCTCAGTCCTTCCCGTCCTGCTGCCTTTGAAAACACACTTCTCCGAAAGGAACTCCTTCCATTTCAAGTGTTCAAAGGTGGACAAATCTTGCGGAGTTTAATAAACATGAAAGGATCGTCTGTTTCAAGTGAGCAGTTTGCAAAGGGCGGTAAGAGAAAAGACTGTGCCTTACTGTGTCTCCTACAGCCGTTCAGGGTGTGGTGACAGGAAATGAACTAATCACAAGGAATTAATAAATACCTATGCAGATGAGGGGCAAAATGTGTGGATTAGGGGTTACCCCTTTCCACTGTCTGAACTATTGATAAGAATGGTTTCTTCATAAACATAACAGGAGAGTGTATTAAAATTCTCCCACAATCACTTTTTTTTTTAAAGATTTTATTTATTTATTTGACAGAGATCACAAGTAGGCAGAGAGGGAGGCAGAGAGGGGGAAGCAGGCTCCCTGCTGAGCAGAGAGCCCCATTCGCGGCTGGATCCTAGGACCCTGGGATCATGACCTGAGCCAAAGGTAGAGGCTTTAACCCGCTGAGCCACCCAGATGCCCCAACCCACAACCACTTTTAACCCAAAATTGTATTGTTAGAAAATATTTTTATGAAACTGAATAAAACGAAGGCACAGTCATTTCACATATTCTTGTTGGATTCTGGAAGGGGGGAGGGCTCTCCCATGTCTGGGTGGCAATTTAGAAAGCAGCACTTTTGTCTCAAGACAAAATTTTCTGAATGTATACCGTTCAATTATGTTGGCCTCACAGAATCCCCGCTGGTGAGATCAGAATACACGGAATCTTGTAACAATTAATAAAATGGTGTTTTATAAACATACTGGCAAATCTCAAAATGTGAACACTTTGTTCAATATCCTATGCAATTGAAATTCTATAACTTTGAACTTAAGCAAGTTGTTCAATGAACATTTTAGCAGAAAATGGGGCGCCTGGGTGGCCTAGTCGACTAACCGTTTGACTCTTGATTTTGGCTTGGGTTATGTTCTCGGGGTTGGAAGATCCAGCCCCATGTCGGGCTCTGCGCTCGATGGGGAGTCTGCTGGAGATTCTCGCTCCTCCACCTCCCTCTCCCTCCACCCCTCACAGTCTCCTTCCTTCTCTCTCTCTCTCTCTCAAATAAATAAACAATCTTTTTAAAAAACCAGTAAAAAATTTTAAAAAATTGTAAAAATGTTTTTGCAAAGAACATCTTTATATACATCCTTGGCCCTTTGCAATTTTGTATTTTTTGTATGTTATATTTTATTTACTGAACTGTCAGAGTATAAGTGCTATGGAAGACATATGTTTAGAAATTTCACTGCACGATCTGAGATAAAGCCCATTACTCTTTTTTCCCATTCCCACGTCCATACTTTTTGTCTAAATCATTCAAGTGAAAACTATTCAGGCTGAGCTGAAGTGAAGAAGAAATGTAGAGTGCGTAGTCCTTACAGCAAGAAACCCCTGTCTCAGCCTTATTCCTTAAATTGAACTTCACGTAATATCCTTCATTCAGATAAATGACTAAAAGTGCAATTGTGTTGTCATATGGTTGTTAGGTGTGTAGTTTCATGAGAAATTGCCAAGTTATTTTAAAGAATGGCTGTATTATTTTCCATTCCCACAACAGTGCATGGCTGACAGTATTTGATGTTTCACTATTTTTTGTTTTAGCTCTTCTGATAGTTATATAGTGATATGTCATTTCGCTTTCAATTGGTATTCCCCTAATTGCTAATGATTTTGATCATCTTTTTCATGAGCATATTTGCTATCTCTTTAAGATCTTCAGTGAAATATTTGTTCATGTCTTTTGTCCATTTTCTAATTAGACTGTCTATTTTAATACTGTTGAGTGTGAAATTTGTTCATATATTCCAGATATTAACCCTTTCTTGGATATATGTTTTGCAAATATTTCCACCCAATCTGTAGCTTGTCTTTTCATCCTTTTAAAAGGGTGTTTTAATACACAAAAGTTTTAAATTTTGGTGTGAAGCAGTTTGTCAGTTTTTATACTTATAGATTGTGCTTTGGGTGTAAAATCTAAGAACGGTCTTGTCCTAGATCCTGAAGAGTTTCTCCTGTGTCTTATTTCAAAGTTTTATAATTTTACATTTAAGTTTGTGACCCATTCTGACTTAATATTTGTATAAGATAGGCGTTCAGGTTGAGATTCACATTTTTTTTTTTTTGACTTTGGATGTCAAGCTGCTCCAGAGCAGTTGAAAAGTTTTCCTCATGGAGTTGTTTTTACATCTTTTTAAAAAATCAGTTGGCAGAATCACATTCCATTGTAAGGATACATCACATTGATTTACTCATTCATCAGCTGATGGACACTTGAGTTGTTTCCTCATGTTGGTTTCTAGTAATAATTCTGCTATGAATATTTGTGTACAAGTATTAGTATGGTCACATGTTTTCATATTTTATGGATGTATACTTAGGAGTAGAATTACTGGGTCTTATAGTAACTCTGTGTTTAACACTTGGAGGAACTGCCAAATGATTTTTCAAAGTGGCTGTACCATTTTATATTCTGAACACCCATGTGTGGGAGTTCCAATCTCTCCACGTCTCTACCAATACTTGTTATCTGTCTTTTTCATTAAAACCAGCCTCATGGACATGAAGTAGTATCTCATTATGGTTTTTCTTTGTATATTTGTAATGGCTAGTGTTTTTAATGTTGAGTGTCTTTTCATGTGTTTATTGATCATTTGTGTATTTTCTTTGGAGAAATGTCTATTTGGATCCTTTGCCCATATTTTCCTTGGATTATTTGTCTTTTTATTAATGAGGGGCATATTTTGGGTATTTATATATTTTTTATGTATTTTGTATATAATTCCCTTATCAGATATATGACTTACAAATATTTTCTCCTATTATGGAGGCTATCTTTTTGTTTTCTTGATGATATAGTTCGCAGCCCCAAAGATTGTAAGTTTAATGAGGCCCAACTTATTTAATATTTCTTCTGTCACTTGTGCTTTGTTGTCATTATCTCTGAAGGCTTTACCTAATCCAGGGTCATGCAAATTTATTCCTATATTTTCTTCTAAGGGTTTTATAATGTTAACCATTACAATTAGGTCCATGATCATTTCAAGTTTATTTTTATGTATGGTATTAAAAAAGAGTTCCAAGTTCATGTTTTTTGGCACGTGGTTATCCAGGTTTTTCAGAACCTTTTGTCAAAGAATTTTCTTTTTCTATTGAAAGGACTAGGTACCTTTGTTGAATATCAGTGGATTCTATTTTGTCATACGGATTTATTTCTGGGCTCTCAATTGGAGTCTATTGATCTATATGTCTTTCTTTAATCCAGCTTCACACTGTCTTGATGACTGTAGTTTTGTACTAAGTGTTAAAATCAAGAAGAGTGATTCCTTCAATTTCATTCTTCTTTTGCAAAATTGTTTTGGGTGTTCTGGATTCCTTTCAGTTCTACATGAGTTTTATGATTAGCTTGTCAAAGTCTAAAAAATTAAAAAAAAAAACTGGGATGTTGATAACAATTGTGTTGAATCTGTAGATCACTTTTTGGAAATTGCCATCTTAAAATAGTAAGTCTGTGCCACTTGATTTTTGACAAATGTGCCAAGGTAATCCAACTGAGGGAGTCTGGTCTTATCAAGAAATGGAGCTGGACCAAATGCATTTAGCTGGACTAAATGCAATAGGCAGATCTCTGATACCTCTAGAATAAAACGCAAGAGAAAATCTTCATGACCTTGGGTTAAGCAAAAATTTCTTTGATAAACACCAAAAGTGTAAATTCATAATAAAAATTTAATAATTTAAGCTTGAACAAAATTAAATGGTCTCTAAAGGCCACCATTAAGAAACTGAAAAGACAAACACATGCGGAGTACTACCATGAATGCTATCTGTGTTCTCTACTGGTTTCTTCTTCTTCATTTAGTATCCCTGAATCAAAAGGAGGGCTGGTTCCTTTGTACTGTGTGCTGTTTACCTTTCTGTTTATTCTGTGTTATAGTCACTGACCTATGTCAATAAATCTTCCACCTGTATAATTCTTGGTTGACTCTTTCTTGACCATCAGTCTCCTTAACACAGGTTAGTTAAGATACAGGCATGTATCCTGGTCCCTTCTAATAAATATGTCTTGTTATCCTCTCATTTTTTAGTGATGGGATGGTTTGAGTGGAAAGTGTGATCTGCATGTTCAGATAGAATTAGAAAGGCCAGTTTTCACAGGTAAATGTTATGCTTTGCTCTATAAATATAGTCTTTCTTCAAATACCTGTTGCTATAGTCATTATTCAAGTGTCTATCACAATTGAAATATACCTCCTGGGCATGTATTTTGCTTATTAGCTTTGCTTAAAAATATGGCTCAATAAAATTTCTTATGGCTATGGAACATTCAGTTCTTTTGGCAACGGTGATTTTCCACTGATCCATGTATTGCTTGTGACTGAGCTCCAGCAAATCTCTACTCATTTTTTTCTCTCTAGTTACACTTACCCATTTTTATCCTCAGTACTACAAGTGATATTTATCTACTTCCAACGTTTTTATACATTCAGCTCCATAGGTTTAACTTATTTTCCAGTGAAAGACTGTTTATGATAATAGACTAACAATGATAATATTCAAAGATACTGAATAAGATCACAGAAGACAGGCTTCAATATGACATTTTTTTAGATAAGCAACACAAAATTTAAAAATATATAAAAATTGTGTCATTGTATTCTTATATTCTTATGATTTAAGATACATGTGTGAAATATGTTTTAAAATATTGCTGTTTTTCACTATTTCACATCTTTAATTTTGAATATTATTTCTTAAAAGACTAACTTTACATGGCAGGAGGGTGCCATGGCCATGACTTAAGCCGCAGATAAAATAAAAAACGGTGGCTTCTGGTTATAATTTATTTGCTATAACTAGGATGATTATGATCATAATTTTAATGATGATGATGCTAATATTTTCGATGATGATTTTTGCTGTGGGGGGAATCATGGGTTTATTGTTCTTGAATGTCATCCAGGAAAGTCTTTTAGAATTACAGAGGCTTGAACAATATTCTGATAACTCAGCTATAAAACAGACATCAATCAACAGAATAATGAAATGCATGCTATATGTTATAAATTTATAATTTCAAAGGGCAATGCCCTTATATATCTGTTTAATGAAGTTAGCTAAATTAAATTTTCACCAGGTAAATTTCTTAAATCAGTAGATACTTCCATCCTACTGGGTCTGATACAAGGTTATTGCATTTCAGAATGTACCTTATCAGAGAGAGAGGAGATGAATAGATTTAGTTGTTATTAATTTAGGATGCTAAGTTGGTAAATAGCTCTATCTCCCTATTTTGCCCGGCATTATACTCAGACCTGATGATTATGGGAGATGGTTTCTGTTAGCCATACTGTCATGCAAGCATCCTATTTTTACTTCTCTCTTATAGTATCTGTTGGGTTATGATTACAAAAACTTCAGTATTTGCTTAACGAAGAGAAAATATGAATTCTAATGAAAATACTTAAGATGTGACCTTTTTTGCATGTCATTCTTACATGTAACAAGAATTGAATATTAATTAACAGTTAATAGTTACTGGTTAAAATATCTTAATTATTTTTAACTAAAGCCAAAAAGTTAATACATTAAATTTAATATAAATAGTGTGGATTATAGTGAAGTATTTAATGAAATTCTGTATTTTTTTTCTTTTAAAGGAATAACTGAATAGAACCATGAATTTTCTACTCTGCCTTTAAAGAATATGACTTCTAGTTGAAACCGTTGTTCTCAAGTTATCCCATTTTATTCCCTATGATGGTGAACATGCTGGACAGATGAGTTAGCGTTAGAATTTGGGTCCTAGAACCAAAGAGCCCCTCAGTCTTGCATTTATCCATAGTCAATGACATTGACAATATTAGTACCTCCTGAGACAGGCTAGATTAGGGGAATAAGATTGGAGTGAAAAATATTAGCCAATGCAGTGAGTAATTATTATAGAGAATTTTTTGTATATATATATATTTTAAAAAATCCTGCAACCTTTTTGTATTTTGATAATGAATACTTAGTTATTCCTCTACCTTGTTGAAGTTATAACTTGAGTTCCATAGTATACACATTTATTTCTTTAATAAACTGTCACTATGTGAATGGCTTAAAACCAACAAATTATCTCAGATTAGGAGGTTTGAAAACTTAACTCTCTTAAACCACAGATCTATAGAATATAAGTAAAATTTGAACAATCAATACTTTTACAGTTTCAACATTTTGTCTTATTGCAAAAGTAATTATTCTTTGTAGACTATTTAGGAAATAAAATTAAGCAAAAAGAAATCCCTAAGATCATTCATCATCCCACCACTTGGAGAAAATCACTTAATAATGTCTCCTACTTCATTAAAGTTTTAAAATATGCACCCAGCTTTCTCCAACAAAACTGAGATCGTTGGGTACACGTAATACCCTACTTTAAGTACTTTAAGTAGTACTTAAGTACTACTTTAAGTAATACCCTACTTTAAAAAAAAATCTTCAATTAAATTTATGTGTCTTTGGGCCTCCTTTACTATTGCATAGAGATAAGGGTAACTTGGAAATGATATCCTCTAAAACTTTTGTGTTTTGCCTTCATCTTCTTCATAGAACTTCAAGTCTTGTTCAAATTGCAACAGAGTTTTGTGAGGATATTTTAGTGGTTACTCCATTGGTTCCTCAGGTGCTCTTTTGTATTGCTCATGCAAAGGCCTCGGTATTGCCATGTCCTACTAGTACAAGCATTCCTCCAGACTGTTGCAGAACGTTACTGTGCCTGCCAGGCTTCTCTGGTGGTCCACTGGGCATTGCCACTGAAGTCAACCAGTCCCATGGGGCAGATCATGTAGGGAATTCAGTGGCACTGTGGGAAAGCCTGTCTTTGCTCTCTTTATGATCTCTATAAGGTTATGGTTATAGAGTGTTAGAGGGATATTCAATGAATACTGCTATACCCCAGTATTGCAAGGGGAAAGAGTAAAACAAATTAGTAAAAATAAAAGAATAGAATAGAAAAAAAAAAAAAAGTAAAAACAGACATAGTATTTAGCCATTGAAATGGATACAACTATCTTAGAGTGTTCTATTAAGTGGCCAAATCATGTGTATCTTCAGGTCTTGTGGAGTTGGAGGCTGCAGCTATGGGGAAGGTGCTCCAGGCCCTGGTTCAATAAACAAAGGACAATGAACAGAACACACAGTATGATGGGAACAGAGTGACTCTATGGGAGGTCACGAAAATGACACAGAATTCACTCCAATCCAGTTCTTCCCACTAAAATCCTTGCCAGTTCTCTAACACCTTGGGTATTCTTGACTTTTTTCACATCTCCTTTTCCTTGGGGATGCACTGAAAATATGAGGGTAAATTTGAGATTTCTCTAGAGTGTGCTTTGGTGAATGCAGACCTTACCTTTCCTGAAAAGGCTCAGATGATGACTTGGAGGTCAGGTCAAATAACATTTCATTCTCAAGTGCTTTCCTCAGATTTCTGTGAAAGCTTTTATATAGGGACTCACATTTCTCCTTACAGGACCATGTTCGTGATGATAAATATTATTGTGTTGCTCTTTAAAAATACATTTCCTAGGGGCACCTGGGTGGCTCAGTGGGTTAAATCTTCTGCCTTCAGCTCAGGTCATGATTCCAGGATCCTGGGACTGAGCCCCGAATCGGGCTCTCTGCTCAGCAGGGAGGCTGCTTCTCCCTCTATCTCTCTCTGCTGGCCTCTCCACCTACTTGTGATCTCTGTCTGTCAAATAAACAAATACAATCTTTAAAAAAAAGTAGAAATACATTTCCCAGAGGAGGGCACATCATAGGTCTGGGTGGGTATTAGGAGACACTGATCATTGGGCAAGGGTAGAAATCATTTTTTCCTCACAATTCTTTTTACCTTCCCTTTGTCTGTAGGCCTCAGTTTATAGCTCTGGCTGAGGTTTAGAGTCACTTGGAACTCAATCCCAGAAATTCTGGTCTGTTGGTCTGGGGTGGAGACTGGGCACCAGATTAAAAAAAAAAAAAAAAAAAAAGTCCTCAGGCCATTCTAATACTACGGACAACCACTACCTTAGAAAATGCAAACGTCAAGTGTTTTGTAATAATATCAATTGTTCTACTGCGAGTTCTCTTTGGAGCAGCTATTACAGAGTTTTCAGACTGTTGAGATTGCTTTTAAAATAGAAATTTGTCAGGCAAATTTGAAGCTCTTTTAAAAAATGAATTTCCATGGATTTTTGAAATAAATTGCTGATTCCTTCATCCCTCATGCCTAAACATGTTGGGCTTCAAGCTATCTTTGTTTATCTGCGATGCCTCCAGCTTTAAGGGAAAATTGGTCATGTTTGCTTGTTGTGCTTTTAAGTACCAAACTCTGTGATTAGATCCATTTTGGGATTTGGGGGATGAAAACACGTCTGAAATAGCTGCTAGTTAGGTCCCAGCCGCAGGCATAACTTAAAACATGCAAACCCACAAGGAGGTGATTTGAGGACTGATTTTTTTCCACTTGCTGTTGTTGGGACTGAGTCAAAATTTGTCAGTCTTTGAATGAGCCCTATGGATGTATTTGCTCTGGCAGTGGTAGCCAAACGAAGTCTACCACTTTGGGCAAGAAGCTCACTACATTTATTCTTGCTGGTTGACAGTTTTATTTGTGGTACTTATTTAAAATGGAGAAATTGAGCCCAGCCCTTAAACCTTTGGCTTTGGCAAAACGCCTTTGGACAAGATACAGAAGGCTAAAGATGGAGAGGCTGAAATTTTTCCTTAATAAACCTTCCCTTTGTAACGTTGGCAAACTGTAACCTAGTAAATGGTGGGCAAGTTCAAGCATGTTGCTCAAGGCCAGTATGAGCTAGAATTTCTTCACTGGTAAGCACACTAGCTCCTTGTCCCTGATAGTGTTAGTACTTTTCAGCCACATATCCCAGATGAATCTCCTTAAACTTTTGGAGTTTTATAAATATCAGTTTGTGGCTTTGGCTTACATCTGGGGAGCGTATGTAGATTTGTAGGTGCTTGATAGCTGTTTGCAAACTTTCTTCTCCTAGAGACAACTTAGAATAATGAGTCTGCAATTAGGCAGTATTAAAGAATGACCTCAAAGTGAACAACTTACATTTGTAACAAGAAGAAAGAAAGAGTCTTCTCTAATTTTTATAGTTGTCATTCTTGTATTCTTGGTATATGAACAGCAAGGTAAAAATGGTTAAAAAAAAAAAAAAGATGAGAAGAAACTGTCCCTCATAGATTGAAGGGTGTATAGGAAAGGATTCTTTCATCCCACAGGAATAGCATTAGAGCAGTAATAAATATTGCATTCAATTCAGCATTGTTTTGTCTTTACTGAAATATGAAGGGACAATTGGGGAAAGAAATTTATGAGTAGATTCAAAATATTCTGTTCTCTTTCAAGAGTTCAAAGCATGTTCATTTTTGGTAGTATTCTCTAAATGCAAGATTGGCCCTCATTTCACCAAGACCTATCTAGCAATGTTCTCCTTATTTGTAGACAGTTCTAGAAGAGCACTGAGCATACCAGACACTTGACAATCATAGAGTCCTGGGCCTCTTTCCTGGTCTAAACAAAGTGACCAGTGCATCTCTCAGTTAATCTTCCACTCTTCGTGGACATTAACCGGGTTCTGCCAAACTCTACCCTACAAGTAACTATTTAAAACTGGTAGCCTTGAAAAGATTCATTCAGTGCTCTACAGATATTTATCAAGTGTCTCTTTACTATGAGACAGGCACTGTTCTGGGTGCAACAGATCACTCAGTGAACACAATAGATAAAAGTCACTTTCAGATAAAAGGATTCTATTTTATCAGGGAAAGAGAGAGACAACACCCAACAGATAATAATAAATGAGTAATATAGTACATCTGAAAATGCTAAGTGTTATGGAGCAATATTTGTGCAGGGATAAGGGTGATTTGGAGTGTGGAGGTGAGGCAGTTTGCAAGGGTCAGTAGAATGATCAGGGTAGAAGTTTTTTAAAAACAAAATGCAACAAAGAACTGAGGAAGTGAGAGGGCCATCTGGATACCATCTTGGATGATCTGGGTGAGGGGGAGGAGAATGCCAGATAGAGGGAAAAACCACCTGGAGGTATGACACTGTAAGTTCAAGTTTTAAAGGCATGAGAGGAAAGCAAGGGTTTACAAAAGTGGCTGATGTCATGTGTGGCTGGATCTTAGTGGGTAAGTGAGGAATTACGGGCAGAAGGCAGATGATGGAATGCTGTCTATGCCATGTGATGGTATTTAGGCTTTATTCTGTCAAGGTCAGCTCATCTTCCATATAAGAAGGAGTCTGTAGGCAGAGATTGCTTGTATATGCTGAAGACCTTTGGGCCTAGGAGATGCTCAATAATGTGTAATGAATAAAGAAATGCATGGTTACAAAAAGCTGCTAATACTAAGTGGTAGAGGAACTATAAGAAAGATAAACTCCTGTGTTTATAAAAAAGAATATTGATGCTAACCTTAACCAGAGGTATTGTTTTCCTAAGAAAATCATTTTTTTCACAAAAACTTGTGTGAGCATATTTTACGTCTGTAAGCAGTTTCTTACTACTGCCATAACCAATTACCATAAAATTAATGGCCCAAAGCAATGCAAATTCATGACTCACAGTTCTACAGGTCTTATGTCCAGAATGGCTTCATAGGTTCTTTACTCTGGGTCTCACGAAGCTGAAATCAAGAGCTGGCCTCTTTATCTGGAGCCTCTGAGAAAGAATCCCCTTCTAAGATCCTTCAGGTTGTTGGCAGAATCCAGTCCTTCATGGTTTTAGGACCAAGAACTCCATCTCCTCCCTGGCTGTCAAGTGGGATTTGCCCTTAGCTCTCTCTCTTTTTTTTAAAGATGTATTTATTTGAGAGAGAGAGAGAGAGAGAGAGGAAGAGAGAACACAAGGAGGAGAGGTGGGAAGAGGGAGAGAGAATCTCAAGCAGACTCTGCGCTGACCGTGGAGCCCGAGGGAGCCAGACTTGGGGCTCGATCGCAGTATCCTGAAATCCTGAGCTGAGCCAAAACCAAGAGTCAGAAGCCCAATCTACTGCACCATCCAGGCGCTCCATGCCCTTAACTCTTAGAGACCCTACTCAGGTTCTTGCCTGTGGGTCCCCACATTTCTGAGCTAGTAACACGTACCATTACATCTTTTGCCTGCTTGGAGTCTCTCTGACTTTCTCTTTCTGCTACATCTCTCTTCTTCCCTTTCTAAGGCATCTCTAAAATTAAATCTTCTGTCTTTCTCTTCATAAGGTTATGTTGAGCTCACCCAGATCATCCAAGATTAGCTCTCCCTTTTAAGGTCAACTGATTAGTAACCTTAATTACATCATCTAACAGTGCCTCGGTTACTGTTTAAATAGTCAGGGGATGGGACTCTTGGCATGGCAGATTCTCCCACCAATTAGAACATAATTCTAATGTTTAGAATTATCCCTGCCATAATGCCACATCCTAGGATAACTTCATGCCAAATATTGATGGTCACGCTAGAGCAAGACAGAACAGGAAACCTGTCCTTCGTATGTTTGAGTGTTAGTACAAAATCTGTTCTCTGGGGGGAGGAAATGACATGGGGAAGTGCTCAGATACAGATGCTGATGGTAAAAGGGTGACAAATTTGGGGGGTTCCATTTTTGAGGAGGATTGCTATCTAATTGGCAGTGAAGAAAAGAGTCATTGTCCGGTCAGATCAGTAGCAAGGAAATCACAAAACAGTAACCACTGAGAACCAAATATATAGGTGGTGATTGTAGAACCGAACTCTCTGTAGGCATAGGTCTCCCTTGCTTGTTAGGATCAGGCTATCAGGGTGGATGTAGGTTATTAGACAGGAAACAGGTCAAAAACCAAACTATAGGGCCAAATTACAGAATGAGAAGACTGTGAAAGCAAAGGGGTAACAACAGCAAGTTAGAAACAAGGAATCAGGTGTGTGCAAACCTTGATGACACCAACTTCTGGATCTGTGAAGTAAATAATTTTCCCAAAAAATGCTAACAGTTTCTCAGTGCTGCTGTATGAATACAAATGTCTAGTCTAGATCCTTCTGTTTCTAGAAAATGCCCTCTTTCTTCCCTTATAAACACAGTGACAGTTTAGTTAATATATATCAAGGTCAGTATCTTTCTAGGTTTCGAAGGTAGAAGAGGGCAACTTTCCTCAACGATATTTTGTTGTATGACTTTAAAACATTATTTTATGCCTGCTATTTTACTTTTACCATGCATTATCAAGAATTTTAGGAGATAAAATATGAATGCAAACAGACATTTACAGAGTTGGAATAAAAATAAGTTTTCCCCTCTTAGCTGTAAGTGTTTCAAAACAATAGATTTTTTGGTTTGAAAAGAGGATATCTCTTGTTAACCTAGAAGGATTCTTGGATCTGGAAGGAGAATCTTAATTGGTCCTTTGGGGACACTATCATCCATAAACCTAAGGAAGCAGAGTGAAGAATTTTGGAGTGTCTGTTTTTTGAGCTCCTTCCTGGGGCACAATTCCTGGACCCTTTTCTTGTTCATTTTGTGGTCAAAGACTTTGATGCCAGATATCCATCCATTATTAGATGTGTGTTGAGGGCAGTGGTTAGGGGACAGGTGATAATTACTAAGTAGTATTCCTCTGTTTTTAGTCAACTCACACCTCTATAATGAGCAAGTTTCTACTTCACATTTTTCCTCCAGCTAGCTGACTTGGCCAAAACTTAATCTAGTAGATGATTGAGTGTGGCATTAGCCAACACCATACTGTTTCCAGCTTTCTGTCCTGGGCTTCCTCTCCTGGGTTTATTATATTTCAAGTCTGATTTTCCTTCAGCTGGTTCAAGACCCCAGATACTATTCTAATTGTGCTATGGACAGGCTATAATGTGAGTTAAATTTCAGGAACCCCAGAAATCCTTTATTTTGTGCATTCATTGATGGGCTCTTAAAGTCATCTGACAACCTATATTTGAATCCACATTTGTGTACCAGGTAACGGGAAAACTAATGCCTTAACTGGTGTTGATTAATCTTTTAGATCATCATAAAGGCATAAAATGCTCTGCATTTTGCTGGAGATCATTGAAATTTTTGCTACGCAAGCATAAGTTGATGTTACAGTAATTATGATTAGTGTAGCAGGTAGCCAAGTAGAAGAAAAACAATAGGCAAACGATAATGATTAAGCTTTTAAAATACATGGAGAATAAAAAGGGGGTCTTGTCTCCATCTGTTGCTAGGATTACCCAGAGATCCAGGTCCTTTCCAGTAGCCAAGTGAGGCTGCATTATTTTTTATTTATTTATTTATTTTTAAGATTTTATTTATTTATTTGACAGACAGAGATCACAAGTAGGCAGAGAGGCAGGCAGAGAGAGAGAGAGAGAGAGAGGGAAGCAGGCTTCCCGCGGAGCAGGGAGCCCAATGCGGGGCTCGATCCCAGGACCCTGAGATCATGACCCGAGCCGAAGGCAGCAGCCCAAACCATTGAGCCACCCAGGCGCCCCAAGGCTGCATTATTGAATAATATCTGAGTTGGTAACCCAGTGAATTGGCCATAGATATTAAGTAGGCTAAAGTTGAAGGTTCATTCTCCCAAAATGACCACAGATTATGCATTTATGCCCAAGATTGAGTGTTGGAGGCCACAGCATGGCTGGAGTCAAGGACCAAACCAGGCCCTGACTTGTGTCTCCTTCAAAGTCCGGACACCTTGACAAGGTTAAGGACGGGAAAGTTGAGTGCACCGAGAAAGGGTCTGTGCTATGTGTCGTGCACTCGCCTACGTGACTTCCCACACACTCTCCCTGCAGTAGGGAACAATGTGGCCAGAGTCCTGAGTTCTTAGTTAATCCTTGTTGTTCTGTACCTGCCATGATCCAGTCCCTGGTTGATTGTCTCGCTAACGGCTTTAGCTGAAACTACCTGGGCTCACAGGGTTTGCCTGTAGTTAATGTAAATTTGTTATAGGAACTTGCGGTCATCTGACTAGGTACTGATGTAATGCTCCTCCTATTCTGGTTTGCCTTATAAATGCTTGTAAGACATGGAATAAATTTGGCACTGTTGGACATCCTCTTCAGTGTCCCTCCTGCCCCCATCTCTTTGTCTCTTAACTTTTTTTCATCATCCTCTTAGCCCCCATGGTTACCCTGGTCGATTCGTAGCGCTGGCCGCGACAATTGAGTTTCAATTATATTCTATTGGTAAAAGGCTATTTATCAATAGTTCAGCACAATCCATCCCAAATTCTAGAGGAACTTCTAGATGCCTCTTATTAAGAGTAGACTTGTGACATAATTTTTATATTCAGAGAATAGTGTGGGATAATGGATGTGAAAGGGTGAGGAAGAAGAAGGTAGCCAACATAAGGCAACTAGCCCTGTGGAAGTTTTCTGGTTTGGAGGGCCAAAATGGATATATGATCAGTTATCTAATGTAAATTCACAGGCGTCTCGGGCATAGACTGGAATGCCAATTTCTGTTTGTTTCTAAAAAATAAAGGTCACCTCTATACAGTCATGTATACATCTATACAGCTGTATATTAGATACAATATTGGCAGGCTATAATGTTCTTTACTTATAGGTACTTTTAGCCAATCATAGTGAGTTCACTTAGTAAGTAAAGAATCAGAATAGGGGATATATTCTGTACAAGAGAACTTATTTTAAATACTCAGTAGACAAGGCTTTGTTGATGTGGTCTTAATGTTCAAGACTCTTCTAAAGTGTAGAGTAATTCTGGGCCAGGCTCAATATCTCTTACCGAACTTCTGTAAAAAATATTCTATTTGGAATTAATTCTTTTGTTGGTAACCTTAAAATTATGTTATTAATATTGTCTACTTTCAACTTAAATTTGGTCATGAAACTCATTTCTTGTTGAATGTTGATGAGTTCCTTAGCCAACAATTTATAAATTGTTGCTGTTTGATCAATTAACATATGGCCAACTTTAGTCATTACATGTCAATTACATTGAAGTAATTCTGAGTGGTGAGATGCATCATTATCACCCCTATGTTTAAGGCTATAAGCAAATGAAAGATCTTTAACTTAAAAGACTTCATTTAGCTTCTCTGTGATCATAATTTTTTTACCATTAGAACTGAATATCACTAGAAAACTCTCATCTCTTACGCTTTATCTAATTGCTCCTAGCAGTACTATTAGGCAAAGAAGCCTCTATTTTTTCAGATTTCCAGCATGTTTAGCAAACAATTCTATAAGTAGTTAAGGAAAGTTATTAAACAAAGGATTTGATTATATAACTTATTCATTCATTGTTTTCTAATACTATTATTTAGGCACATAAAAATTATTTTCCCAATAGATGTAATAGCTCCCAAAGGAATGGATTATATCAAATTGTGGAATTACCTGAGAATTGAAGAGACTTAACCGAACGAAAATAACTGTGCGATTATGAGACCCAAGATTGAGATCATTTCTTTTTGTTTCTATATGATTCCTTTTACTTCATTAATTATTTCTTTTTTCATATAATGATTTTTAAATGTTGTAATAAAGGTAGATAGGCTGGCATCCTATTTCCTACTTCTTAATATACTTGTTTCAGCTGGTGGCTGTCATGCTGGGACTTCCTCGTGCTGGTCAGGTTGGGTGGTTACTTGTGTGGTCTCTGTCAATTTCTCATTAACGTTTAGTCAGTGCCTTTCTGGACTTTGTGAGACTCATGTCCATCTTACAACAGCACATTTTCCTCCTTATTCTTCAGGAGTAAAGATTCAGTTATTCTGCAGAGGACTTATACTTTAATCTTGTAACTCCTACTAAAAGGGGCTTCTGTCTTCCACCAGAAAATAGAAACATTTTATTTTATGCACAGTTATAATGAGTTTATATTCTTACTTGATTAAATGTAAGAAGAAACTGCTGTTCATATTCCAAATACGAAGTAGATTGCTCTGGGGGAGTCTCTAGAAGCCCTGGACATCAGGCTAGGCAATTTATTTGATGAAACTGACAAACTTTTCTTTAATAAGAACTTTCCATTCTATCACTGCTCCTTTGGTTGTCATCATGTTAAAAAAATTTTTGCCACATCTCATAGATTTCATGAAATTATTACACAATACACTGAAGAAGTGAAATGTGAAAATGTTGGCCATCATCCATTAAGAACAACACGCAGCTCTCCATTTTTTTCTTCTGTAAGTTTTAGCATTAAGTCTTTTCAGAATGAGTAATTTGCAGTCACTGACTAGTGAGCACCGTGACTTATTCAATATCCATTTCTATCTTCTTCCTTGCTACTAGAACCCTGATTTGTGGAGGATGCCAACATTCTCAGCCCCTCACGATAAAATATTATTGGTTTACGCCACACATGACATTCTGTCTTTCTTTGCCATATGCTGACCCTATTGTACTTAGGGGGTCCATGGGACCAAATTTCAGCAAATAAGATCTAAAAAAATTTATTGATGGATTTTAGGATATATTTTGTTGACAGTGAGAGGCTTAACCAATGCCGCTTTTTTTCTCCCCTTTATTGCCTAGAATGTAAACATGAATGTTGAACTATGGTAGCCATTTTTTTCTCTTCTCTTTTCTTTTCTTCTTTCTTTCTTTTTTCTTTTTGCTGCAGGAGGTTATAAGCATGAAAAAAAGAAAACTTACCATATAAGGATGAGAGAACAAAAAAAGGAAAGAGCCTCTGATCTTTTTTTTTTTTTTTTTTTTAGATTTTATTTATTTATTTGACAGAGAGAAATCACAAGTAGATGGAGAGGCAGGCAGAGAGAGAGAGAGGGAGGGAAGCAGGCTCCCTGCCGAGCAGAGAGCCCAATGCAGGACTCGATCCCAGGACCCTGAGATCATGACCTGAGCCGAAGGCAGCGGCTTAACCCACTGAGCCACCCAGGCGCCCACCTCTGATCTTTTTTAAAAAGATTTTTAATTTATTTATTTGACACAGAGAGAGAGAGAGAGATCACAAGTAGGCAGAGAGGCAGGCAGAAGGAGAGGGTGAAGCAGGCTCCCCGCTGAGCAGACAGCCTGATGCCATGTGAGGTTCAGTCCCAGGACCCTGAGATCATGAACTGAGCCAAAGGCAGAGGCTTAACCACTGAGCCACCCAGGTGCCCCAAGAGCCTCTGTTCTTGATGTTACCCTAAAATAGCTAGCCTAAATCCAATATTAATCTACCTGCAAGACTTGTTGCATGAGATAACTGAATCTTTATTTAAGCTACTGTGATTTGAGACACTTTTTCCCCCTAACCCATCGAATTTTAATTGATGAACTGAACTT
Source organism: Mustela nigripes (assembly GCF_022355385.1). Classification (NCBI taxonomy): domain Eukaryota; kingdom Metazoa; phylum Chordata; class Mammalia; order Carnivora; family Mustelidae; genus Mustela; species Mustela nigripes. The sequence goes on from NC_081558.1 coordinate 192,104,662, forward strand.
TAAGATTTCCAAATGAATTATTTATAGGATATTAGTATTATTAGCTTTTGACTTTGACTCAGAATATAGACAAGACCTGTTAAGTAGTGTTACCCAATTTATCAAGGAGCTTGGTCAGTTTTTATACACTCAGTTATTTTGTGAAGAACTTTAAATAATAACAACAACAAAAAATGTCTTCTATATTTACATATAATTTGCAATGTTCTTCATTCTCCTGGGTATATGAAATTACACCTTGGTATTATTTTTCTTCTACCCAAGGACATCTTCAATATTTCTTATAGTATAGATCTGATGAAAATCCTTTCAGAATTTTTATATCTGGAAAGTCTTTGTTTTGACTTTTCTTTTAAAAGCTGTTCTCACTGAATATAGATTTCTAGACTGCTTTACCTTCAGGACTCTAAAATTATTGGCCCACTGTCTTCTGACTTCCGTTAATACTGATATCAATTTGTTGTCATCTTTAACTTTGTTCCTTTGTATGTATTGTCTTTTTTTTTTTTTTTAACTCTGACTGTTTTTAAGATTTTCTCTTTATCACTAGTTTTACGGAGTTTGATTATGCTATTGTTTGGTATACTTTTCTTTGTGTGTCTTGTTTTTGGTATCTGCTGAATTTACTGGTTGTGTAGGCTTATAGTTTTCATCAAATTTCACAAATCTTTGACCATTATTTTTTTTTTCAAATCTTTTTTCTTTTTTTGCCCCCTCCCTACCATATACATATATATTAGCTGATACAATTTGTCTTGGAACTCACTGATACTGGTGCAACTTTCTGGTTACATATAAAGGGCTCATCTGATGTCTTATAATCTCATAATTATTTTTGTATGAGACCAAAGCTCCTCCATCTTTACTGCCCACCCAGTGGAGGAGAAAATCCTGGGAAAGTATATGACAAGATTTTGTGAACTTCATAATATATACCAGAGGAACAGGGATTTGGTCACCCTTTCAGGATATTATTGGGAATTCCAGGAAAATGTGTGGTACCTGATAGCTAGGTATCTGTTTCAGGTTGTATTAGCTACCTTTAATCTCATTCTTGAACTCTGTACAACTTTAAATGAAGAACAGCTTAATCTGTTGTTGGAATGTAATGTCAATTCTCTTTGGGAAAAGATGGAGGAGGAGGTATCCAAAGACATGTAGAGGAGAAGTCTCTCCCTTCCTTCCTGGTCAGCTATCATCATTATCATCATCATCATCAAATACTCACATGATGACTGTGGTGAAGAGTATATGCTTAGGGTTTGAGGAATCAGCAAGACCAATGCCCTTTACTAGTTCCTCTCCAAGTCTGTAAAGACTCCATGTGTAGGAGGTAGAATGTAGCCCCAGCTTACCTGGATTGCAGTGGCTTTTATAATTGCAGAATTTTTGTAGAGAAAATGGTGTATTCAGAAAAGAGCCAGGTTTTAATTAGAGTGAGAAGAGAGTTCATGCAAACTGTTTAAATATGTAGGAGTGTTTGATTTCAGAAGTAACAGGCAAGGAAGTACATTTGTAGATGAATGCATCCATGATGATAGGTGAGGAAAAGAATGATGGATGAGGGGTAGTGGGATGGGGGTAAAAGAGTGGATACAGTTGAAAAAGGTTGTATTCAGTTGTTGATGTACATCTCAGGGATAAAAACTGTATTTGAGATGCCCTGCTATGCTACAACTTCATCTTAGTGTTAAATATTTTATTTGATAAGTAAATAATGATCTGTACAATAATTTGGTAGGGAACAGCAGGAACAGAGTGTTTTTAGTATAGTATTTTAACAGGTACAGAGTTCTGACAAGTGATTTAAAATTTTGCTTTCAAGAGTTCTTAATTTTCTTTAGAAATTTGGGTCACTGTGCTATTGGGGATTATTTTTATTCAATTTGGGATTTATAGTTTCATTCACTTTGGAACTGATATTTACTCAAAATAACTTCACTCATTGGAGAAATAAGATGTAAGGAATAATTAAAATTTCAAGAGATGACTAGATTAGTCAGGGCACACATTCCGGCTTTAAAAACTGCTAGTATTCCCTGGCTGGCCCTATTAAAATTAGCATCATTTGGGTTTCTTTGGTGGATAACTTTCCTTCCCTAAATGTGTAAAATCTCCCTCTCTATATGCCCTACAAAACAATGTAACTTTTGTTCATCGTGCTAATCCTTAAAATCAGTTATTCTTCTTTTTATGTATAGGAAATAGGAGGCATTGAGCTGAATCATCTCTGTCATACAAGCATACCCTGAACTTCTTCCTGCAGAAATTTCTCATTTGAACTTGCTTGAACTTCCTGTTTTTCATCATTAAAGGATGCCATATCTGACTGCATCTGTGAGCAGTGCAAGAGTCAAGTGAAGCCAAGTCTAAAGCAACCTTTACTTAGGTTGTGTTTTTAGAATCAGAAAATTGCAATCCTCATTTTAGCCAACATCTTTTGACATTTTACCAGCATTCAAGTCTATGATCATCTTATCAGGAGATAAGATGGTTGGTTTCACCTAACCAACCTGACTAGCTTCACATTAAAGGAGGTATAAATCATCTTATAAAGTTTTAGGAACTGTTTTGTAAAGGAGATGAAAAGTAGTATTTAGTATTTAGTAGTATTTAGTATTTACTACTTTTCTGGAGGTGGAGGCAGTGACTACACTGGCCTCTTCTCTGGCTCCTGGAAGTACTGTGATTCTGTTCCTTCAAGAGGGTCAGATCTCTGGGTGGTGGGAGTGTGAGTACATGAAATCCTGCTATCTGGGAATAAAAATGTATTATTGGATCATTTCACTCAGAAGCTAGAAGTTAGTGTCTATAACACCAACTTCATCAATGATAGTTTCAATAAAAAATGGAAAAGCCATATGAATCATTAAATAACATCTGAAATTTTTAGAAATTTCCATCTTCATTTTCAAAATATTAAGAAGGTCCCTGGACTGTAACCTTTCCTTACATATTTTAACCTGTGAAATCATCTGTCTTTGGTAGCTTTTTTTCAGGTAGAAATAAAGTTGAACTACTGATAGTATTCAATTTTCAAAAATAGGCATCTTGAAAAACTAGCATGCTTAATGATCCATGGGGTAATTAAGATAAAAATTCACATTTCAATTTTTTTCTACAGTATTTAATCTCAGAGGACAATTTAAGAAAGGTATCTTAAGACACAAAATTATAATTTAAAAGCATTTACTCATCCCCAAATTCAAGGTATTTCCCCTCACCTGCCACCCCCAGTCACCATGACCTCCATCTGCGTGGTTTTTCATTTTGTTTTGAGTTAGTTCAACAGAGTGGACTCCACAACCTCATGGAAGAGTCAGCCTTGTTGTGTATGATGCCAACAGAATGGTCCTAAGAGGTTCTGGCCTTGAGGCACATTTTCATAATGCAGGGAGAGTTTGCATTCTCTCTTGTCAGTGGAGGTGATGTTCTCTAGTAATATGTACTGTTTTGGATGGTGCATCGCCCATGTAGGTGTCTTATCAACAGCTTACAGGGAAGTTACTCTCCAATATGTGCAAGGTTCCTTCTCCAATTTATCTTGGGGCTGGGATCTGAGTAAGTCACTCCATTTCTAGAAGACTGTTATTTGATGAGAAGTGCTGATAAACTTCTCCTTCAGACATCCTGTCTCCTAGCAGATTCCAGTCATACTCTTAACCTTTTCTATGAACATATAAATGCCTTCCATTGGTATAATATTTTTATTTATTCTCTTATATTGGCATCAATTCATTTTAATAATAATAATGCTAGATTGATTTCATATAATCTTATCCCATTCACTAAACCTTGGAGGAAGATACCACTTCTGGAATAGAAAAATATTTTATTAACATTTAAATTTTGTAAATTAATAAACTTTTTCTAAGAGATTCAGATTCTGAAGGGGAAAGGGATGGTGCTGTCACTGAATTTATTGCTGGAAAGAAACTAATGTGCCCTTTAGTCCAAAAGGTTCTTTATGATGAATGAAGGAACATCATTGACAGACTCCCTCGTACAAGGCAACTAACTTCCTATTAACAGGAAATGCTGTTTTGAAGGAAAGCACAGAACTCTTTCTGAGACATGAGCTTTCACAAAAGAAATTGAATGTTATTATTTGTATTCACTAAAATTTGGTTAAGATTGCAATGGCATATTTTAGGATTCAGGAGAATTTTTAGTAAACTTAAGTAGGGCCATAATTTCTCCTGAATGAACTTCGTGGAGAGTGGGCCCTCAGAGCCCAGCCTGTTACAGTGGGGGACTCTGCTGAGAGAAGTGGATTTACTATAAAATGAAAGGAAGACCACATGATTTAAAATTGGGGCTTTGGCTTCTTGTTCTGTATTTACCTCTCTTTGTATAATGGAAATGATTAAAGAGAAAAAGTGTGTCCATGGGGGCAAGAGGTAGAGGAGACATCTCGGTACCTTCCATTCAGTTTTGGTGTGAGCCTGAAACTGCTCTAAACAACAAAATCTATATATAAAAGAAAAGATCATTGGTTGCCAAGGGTTTGTGGGGAGTGAGGGTTGAATTGGCAGAACACAGAGGACTTTTTAGGGCAGTGAACTATTCTGTATGATATTATAATTGTAGATGCATGTGAAATGTTTGTCAAAAATCTATGGAACGTATCTCATGGAGAGTGAGTCCTAGTGTAAACTCTGGGCTCTGGGTGGTTGATACTATGTTGGTGTACCCTCCATGGGTCTAATGACTGTACCATTGTGGTGCAGGATTTTGATCGTGGGGGAGGCCTTACATATGTGGGCCAGGGAGTTTATGAGGAATCGCTATGCCTTCTGCCTAGTTTTGCAATAAACTGCCTAATAAACAGTTTATATTTTTCAAAGAAAAAAGAAGGGCAGACCTGAAAAAACTCTATTTTAAATTCTAAGAAGACATGGAACCTTTATAAGAAAAAGGTTTGCATCACATGATAGGTTCTGATTTCTATCCATGGGATAAAGATGAGAACTTTTCTCTGAGTAGAATTTAGATTAAGTACAAATCCAAATATTTAATTGAACTTTGGTATGTAATACCAAAATATATGATAGATTACCCTTTTCAGCATATGTATTTAAAATAAAGTGGATATTTGAAATGTTTTAGGAGAAGATTGTTGAAGTCAGTTTGAGAAAATAAAAGGATTTGATCTTTTTTGATCTTTGGGGATTCCATGCTACTGGATACCTCTGGAATTTCTGTGGTCATAACCATATATATTCTTCTTTTGTTAAGGTTTATAATCAGAAGTGATTTTAAAGTTACCACTCACCCTGGGTGGCTCCGTTGGTTAAGAGGCCAACTCTTGGTTTTGGCTCAGGTCATGATCTCAACGTCCTGGGTTTGACCCCTGAGATGGGTTCCCCACTCAGCGAGGAGTCTGCTTGAGGATTCTTTCTTCCTCTCTGTCTGTCCCTCCCCTTCTTGTGCTCTCTTATTCCCTCAAATAAATAAATAAATCTTTAAAGAAATAAAGTTACCGTTCATTTATTTATTCCTCCTTTAATGAAATATTATTGTGTAATGGAATACTCAAGGATTTCCCAGACTGTGAGAGGCAAAAAGAGGGGATGGCTCAGTCTTGGCTTATCAGAGCAAGTCAGACACACAATTAGAATGCAACCTAAGAAGTGCTGTGAAGCAGGAAGAGAACTATAATGGAGATTCTGAAGAAAAGGATGTAAGCCAGATAGAGAGTATGGGAAAAATGTTCTTTCTGAATAGCCAAGGATATTTACAAATTTGGACTCATAAATGCATAGATCTTATTCAGGCATAACTGAACTCATGTATGTTTGTTAAACTCATTAAAGGATGGAGACCGGTCTTCATTTTTTTTCAGTGGTATCTAGCCTAATGCTTTGTAGACGTCTACATGAAATCATGATACACATGAATTGTTTTCCCATTACGCCTGATACATAGAATATGCTTATGAACAATGCAGTTTATTTTCACTTGAAAAGTAGTGTATAGATTGTAGCATGCATGAAGTTCATCCCTCTGTATGATTTTCTTTCTTTTGTTTGATTTCCAAAGAAGAGTAAGTTATGAGGAATTTCTTGGATGTGCTAGGGATTAAAACCTGATGCTTTGGTTTTAATAATGTTGATAAAGTGGTCAGATTTGTTCATGACTAGTTATGAAAAGAGACTCTTTTTAACTTAACCTAAAACTCAAATTGCAGTCATGAGAAATTTCTTGAATATGCTGGTGATTAAAATCTGATTCTTTGGTTTTAATAACAAAAAAGTAGGGAGATTTGTTTGTGATTGAATCTAGAAGTAGATTCGTTTTATTTTGCATAAAATTCAAATAATCATATAAGCCTTGGCAGGATAATGATGGCATTAAGAGAGTGTCTGAACTTGCAACCTGTTCTTTTCTCTGATTTGTCAACATTTATCAACCTGACCTTATCCACTAGAATGTCCTACAAAAATGTGTCCACCTGCCAAAACTCAGGCCAAGCTTTTTATTTCCAAAAGCTGTCTAAAATCTTATCTTTTCTAGATAATCACCCTAGAAGTAAATGTTTTCTTCTCTGAATGACTACAATTTCCTAGTTCTTTTGTTCTTGAATTAGTTATCATATTCTATTTTTACTTTTTGCATGTGTATATGTATATCTAAGCATCTAACCTAGATTTTAAATTCTTTTAAAGACTAAGAATATGTCTCATTCACTTTGTATCTCCTGTGATATCTATCTCAGGACAGGTTATAGGTCTTTACCAAAGTTATGAATAAATAAATGGTAAGGTATTGGGGGATTTTCTTAAGTAAAGTTACATATATTGTTAGGAGTTAAAAATTAAATTGAAGATGCAAGGTACTTAAAAAGATTTTTTTCAGACTGCTGCTTTAGGAATCATGTTTCTCTAACCTAGGTTAATTCTTATGCTCATACTTTCAGGACTTAGATTAAAGATCCAAGTTCAGGGGTGCTTGGGTGGCTCAGTCATTGGGCATCTATCTGACTTCAGCTCAGGACATGATCCTGGGGTCCTGGAGTTGAGCCACACATTGGACTCCCCACTTGATTGGGGGCCTGCTTTTCCCTCTCCTACTCCCCCTGCTTGTGTTCCCTCTCTCCCTGTGTCTCTCTCTGTCAAATAAATAAATAAAATCTTAAAAAAAAAAAAAAAGGTCCAAGTTCAAAGTCTGAGCTGACTTTGTATGAAAACCTTTTGTTGACAAGGGTCAGATAATGATCTTTCTTTTCTTCTGGTTTCACAGATAAATGTCTGACTCTGTGTTTGTGTTAATCTTTACTAGATGGTTTACTCCGTTGATACGAAGAAGAACAAGTTTCAGATACCATTCAGGACCTGGTGTTTAGAAACCAACAGACTTTGACAGTAGCTGGCACTTTCCATCATTAATGTTTATATTTCAGGACACGTGAGTTTATTTAATAATAATAATAAATACAATGTTATATTTTAATAATTTATAACTTAATACTTATAATTTAATGCCAGTTATTATAAATATAATAAATTAAATTATAAAATTTAATAGTTACATTATTATAATAAGTTTTCTGTCATTTCCAATTGCCTGTTAAGTTTATCCAGGTACTTCCTCATTTAATATACTTTACTCTTTGGTTCTAGATATTCCATTTTATTCTTTTGTAGATGTTTTCTTTCTCTGAAATAATGCTCCTGCATTCATTGATTATGTCTGTATTTGTTCCTTAAGTCCTTGCTCATTTTCATAATAGGTGTTTAATACACCTGTCTGTTATTCCAACATCTGGGTTATTCAGGTAAGGGGTTGGTCTATTGTCTACTTGTTCACCTGAGAGACTCTGGGTTTTGTAATTTTATTGAAGAGGGCTGCTTTTTGTCCTAGCAGGTGGTTAGTTAATTTGACTGGGTTTAAACTCTAAACTCTGTCTGCCCTGAGCTGAGCTGTAACTGAAACTGTTTCATTCTTTCAGACTTTCCAGCTGTTGCATTTGACACAAAACCTCGAAGTCTCTCTTGGAGGAGGCCATTGGGAGGACATGACCGCTGGTTGACCTGAGCGTTGGACCCCCGCACTGGGAGGATCCTCACCCCTCCCTTGCCCGGGGAATGTGGGTTTCCCTTACTTTTCCCACACTAGGAGCCACCTCAAGGACACAGCCTTGAGAGAACAATGTGTTGAGATCTTCGGGAAGATATCTGTGACTGAACTGCGTTACAGCTTCTATATAAACTCAACATTCTGGCACATGCTGCCCACATCTACTCGTCTTGCGACCACCCAAGAAAAGCCTAGGAAGTTCCCTTGTTTGTTAAACCTGCCCACTACCAATTTGGAGCAATGGCCACTTCCTTCGGTCTCCTGCTGCCTTTCATCTTCTGGCCAGGTTCTGATCTCACCAGGGGAGCTCCCGAGGGTGTGAACGGACAGTTCCCCAACTCCCACCCAGGTTATACCCAAGGATCAGCCACGATTTTTGGTGGGAGCTGCTATGTGGTTTCGGGGATCTTTTGCTTTGTGGTCTTTAGCTTTGGTTCACTTCCCCTCTCAATGTTCAGCCATGTAGCCACCCAAACTTGATTCTCTGATTTCTGCAGCCAGCAGGTCTGTGCCCTGACTGGAGGGTCAGCATTCTTCACCCCCTACCCTAGGTGTTGTCTGGACATCCTCAGTGAAAAGCTAGTAAACAAGGACTTGACCTGGTGCAGCTTCTTTCTTCATGAGAGAGTCAAATGCCCTCCAGTTTCTTCCTGCTCTTGCTTGCTGAGGGTCTCCTCGGAGACACTTTTGATATTTTGTGCAGAATTCTGATTAGTTACCCTTCCATGGGTCCAATATAGTAAGTAATTCTATCACACTCATAGAATAGATTTAATTATGATGGTTCATATTATCCTCTATCCTTGAAAAGGAAATCTGAAACAGAGTAAAAGAGCTTAAACTCTCTGAGATTGCAGAATTCATTATCAGAGGAGACGTAGAATTTACCCAGTGGAAGTACTCTACTCTCTCTCAGGGGGATTTAATTTTATTGTAGACTGGTATGTTAATTGAAATTTAATTATTTGATCTGTTTTATTAACATATAAAAATAATTGAATATTTTATTAACAATGAAGAAAAAAACAATCAAGCTAATAAGCATTTACTAAACACACACTTGGTCCTTAAAAAAAAAAAAATCACTTTCCAATTCATTAAGAGAGCGCAGAACATTCCTCAACTTTCTAGGTCCTCTTTATCTTTAAAAAAATATTAACAAGATTTTGGGAAGATGGAATCAGTGGCCTAGCTTTCAGTTCTCCTTGAATCTTTCCCCAGATACAGAGACAGAAAACCAGCTGAAAAGTGTGGCAATCTGAAAACAGCAAAGCTGGACGGGTTTCTCTGGACTGATTTACTGATTAGTGGATGGTCACCACTGTAAGTTCTGGACCCCAAGAATACTTGATAATAAAAGGTGGAAGCTTTCTTCCAGGTCAGTCTTGAAGCAGGAGAAAAATCTGGCAGTAGAATCGAAATCAAACAGGACAAGGACAACAAGTTCAAAAGAAAAATGTTGACCCAGGTCTCAGGAGATGGCAAACTTTCTGGAAAGGGCCAGATAGTAAGTTTCCCAGCTTGACTGTGGGCCATGCCTAGTTTCTGTCGACATCCTCCTTCCTCCCTCTTTTTCTTCCTCCTCTGCCTCTCCTTCCTCCTTTTTTTTCTTTTTTTAAAGAATATTTTAAAAATGTGAAAAAACATCCTTAGCTCGAGGGCAGTACCAAACACAGGCCAGAGGTCTATATTTCATTTCCCGGCCTTGACCTAGGTAAAAATAGAAAGGGAAAGCCAAGGCAGCCCATCTCAAGAAGTAAGACTTGATGCTGTTTTAATCACTTTGTGAAAACAACAAAAGAGGGAGCTCTAGAGCCATGAAGTTGGTTCATCCCTTCTTTCAAAAAAAAAAAAAAAAAAAAAAGGACCTGAAAGCTCATTTTACTTAAAACAGAACAATAGAAAAAGTGAGTTGAGTCTCATACTGATTTAATATTGGAAAAAGGAGAGGAAGGAGCAGCAGAACATCTATACAGATTAGGAAAACACTCCAGAGGCATGCCCACCAAGAAATGAAAACTAACCTAATATTTCAAAAGAAAATACATTAAGAATACGGCAGAGAATGTGGATAAACAACATAAACTAGAAGGACAGAAATTCATGAATACACAGCTCTGAAAACAACTGTTAGCAAAGTTTTTTTCTTTTTTAATATATATGTATAACCTGTTAAATGCTGATTAAAACTTTCTAATGTGGGCATAAGAAAGTAACCCTTTCTCTCTAGTCTTTTATGTCTTAGGCAAGATCTCTGGCTTTGTAAAGATAGAATCGAAGACTGCCTTAACACTCTGTTTCTTCTCTTTTCGGCTATTTTGCCCAAGACACAATCTTACCTCCTTCGAAGCCATCCCATGACTCAAGTAAGGATTACCATAGTAGGAATTTATTTTGTGGGGAGTTTAATTTAACAGGTCATGGTAATAGAAATAATATTTAAAATTTCAGAAGTTAGAATAAATAAGCAAATTATACAGGTGAGGTGTTTTTAATAAGCAAATTATAGGGTGAGGTGGATATTATTCTTTACTTCATTGTCGTTTTGATCAGATCTCAGGGAGTGATTAAAGCTACTGAAATTTATCAAATTTATCTGAAAGATGACCTTTCCTAAACTACCTCGTGCACTTAATCCATTATATAAATGTATACCATTTCGGGAGGAGAAGATTTCCATTTTCCTAATATTACCCTTCTTGCAATCAATGCTATTCTCCAGAGGAATTTTTTTTTCATGGACTAGATGTTCTTTGTAAATTCTCGACATGACCTAATATAAAAATCAATACATCTTTAGGTAAGTTCATTTCTATTATTAGATCTCACTGTAGCTTCACACTAACGTGTTTCGAAATATAAGCAGCACCCTACCACAGGGCATGGCTTTTTTTTCCTGGTAATGCATTCAATTTCATTATGGTGAAAACCATTATTACAACAATCAAATCCACCACAGGTTTAAAAAAAGTCTCTCAACTCCAGCTGGTTGCTAACAATGTTTATCCTTTAGTGAACTCATTACAATATTAGTCTTAATTAAGTTAAAAAGTGCTTTGGCTGGGTTATTTCTCTATTCACGGTGTCCCCCTATGAAAATGGAACGTAGATTTTTCTAGCTTAGCAAGGACTGAAGGAAGCATTTATGATGACACTGAGTGAACGGCTTCTCTGGAAGCCCACATGAAAAAGAGGAAAGCAAAGCAGACACACAGCATCACTTACAGGATAAATTAGCATGAGCAATTTATTTCATGGAGTAACAAAATGATGGTGAATTTTGTATTTTGCATATTCATGAAGAAACTTACTCAAATTAAAGAAAAGGAACCAGGAGAAGTCCTGGGGCACTTGAGGTCTGTTTTTATTTTAGTCCAATCCTGACTGAAGCGGTGATTAATTATCCTGCAACTTGGTTTTTCTAGCCATAATAATTAGAACATTCCAGCACAACGAGAGAATTCCAACAACCACTCTGAAGTGGTTGTAGTAAGATTTGCCTTGGACTATAATTTTTCTAGAATCTAGAGTACACAGAACACATCAGTGGTTGCGTTTTCCATTGATCTTCCAGTTCCGTGCAACCACTTTCCTTAATTCTCACATGTATGTGAACCTGTGTGGTTTTCTATTGATCGCCCAAGTTTTTCATTATCCATTAATAATTTTTCACTTTCATTTTCTAGACTTATTATTTATGTACTTGACTGGAATACCCATCTATGTTTTTCAAGTTTAGCATGGCAAGAAGAGAGAACTTTGGAAGCAAAGCCATTATTATGCACGTTCAGGAGAGGTGTGAGTCACAAGTTTGCAGAAATTCTTTGGGCCTGATCACATGCCAGTAAGAGAGGTGCTCTCATGAAGAGCTGGAAAGTGTTGTGGAGGCAATTATAGGGACACAATGGGGAAAATAAATCTTCAAAGCTCTATGGTAAAATTTCAATACTTACTTTGAAGTATTTCTAGAACATTAGACATGCACAAAATAACTACATATAAAAATAGTCTTTAAAGACAAGGAAGTCATTCTTGAGTTGCCCACCAATTTGGATAATAAGAGCTCCTATGTCCTTTGATTAGCACTAATTACAGTTTTATGCCACTGTTGAAAATACAGTATATTTTTTCATTGGTTTGTGTCCTGTTGTTAAAATTTTATAGAATCGCCTTGAGTCTTAAAAAGCACACATGTACAAAATATACCTTAAGTTTCCATTGCTGGATGCAATGAACAGCTTTTTTTAACACTTCATATCCTGTTGCTTCGGGAAGAGCATTGTGAAAATCATAATCCAAATGTTAATCACTCACGGGAGATGTGATGCAATATTTTTGTACTTTTTTATGAAATATCTTAATCCTATTTTTATTAAAAAATATTTTTATTTAAACATGGCTGCTTAAAATAAAGAAGAGAATATACATGGCTATCCTAGGAGTATGGTGAGTCTCCTCATAAGGAAGTGGAATGAAAATGGAGGAAAGATCTCCAAGTATCTTCAAGACTACTCTGGCTTCTTTCTCTGAAGAGCAGTGGAGATTCCAATGCCTAAAATCTTCCTGTATTCCTTTTCCATTTTGCATCCCAATGGGCTAGCAAATTCTCCATGTGATACAATTTGTCTTGATCCTCATGAACAAATAAATGAGAAATAGCAAAGATTAGTGAAATCTATTACAAGTCTATATAGAGCATAAACATTTGAGGGCTACAGCCATCTGATGAGAGACCTAGATGCCACAAGAGTAGTATAGTAGTATATTTAGTAGCTATCCATTTGAGCTATTGGAATTTTTATTACATGGACAGAAGAGAGGAGAAGACATCAGGAACTCAATGATTTGACTCTCAATTCACCAGTTATTGGTAACATGAACTTAGGAAAAACCCTCAGCATTTCTGGGTCTCTGAAAGGTCAAATGAGGTTTCTTGGGCGACTTTCCATGATAACATTCAGTGAATGGTTTTTATTTGTGATACTTTTAGAGGATTTATATATTTTCATTAATAAAGAAAAATCACATTCACCTAAGGATATGTATAAAGGGATAGAGACATAGCCTAAACCAATCCTAGAGAGGCCATTTCTCTCCATGTTTCTTCTGAACTCTCCAGATATATTTGAGAGATTCGGTAGAGGAGGACAAGAGGAAAATGAGTGCTGTTCAGTTACATATTTTTTGGTATCAAAGAATTGTCTAATATTTTAAGATATTTCCTACCAAGATTCTTGACCGGTCATGGAATGTTATTAAATTCATCATTTTTTTTTCCCTCATAAAAACATTGACTTTTATGCTAATAAATGTCTTTGTTCAATTACTGGACAAAATCCGAGTTCTTCAATAACAGGCTTCTTCTAATTCTGTTTTGTAATTGCAGTAAGACATCACTGAGGATTTATCTCTGCTGATGCATGCCAGCCGTATGTGGCCTTTTCTTGAACCCGTCAGAATTGTGACTTTTCTTTGAACTCTTGGCTGTTTGGTGCTACTGACCTTGTTGCTCGTTTATAATTTGGGTGCCATTTATCACTCCCAGACTTACAGATATTGTTGTGGAAAGAGACTGAATGCAATCATTCATGCCATTGCCTCTTTCTAGTGGTGGCTTGCTGCTTCCTTCCTTACAGGATAACTGATAGGGAGAGATTAGTGACAAAGCTGTAATTCTATTGAGGGATTGTGATGTAACTCTATCATAAACCATGAAGTGAGACTCAAGAGGTTTGAGATCACGACTGCTGAGATTAAGTTACAGCAGCCACAGTCAATCTCTGTCAATACGTGTTTTGTGATGGTTTGTAATCTTCCTGTAAAATATTAGCTACCTGTAGAAAATACCCTTTCCCCCGCCCAGGATTGACTTTATTGTATAACTTCTGCAATTGCAGAGCTTAAAGGAAATATTGATTTTTATTTTTATAAAAACATATAGACATTTTGGAGACCATTTAGAAAACCTGCCCTTTGATGTGGTTATTAAAGTTGAGATGTAATGGTCATGGCATTATGTTACTTCCCTGCATTCCACTGAAGGTGTTGGTATGTGTGATAATGTTTTAAAAACTGGTGAAATTTTTTGTAGCTTTCTCATACTACTCTTGGAATATTTAGGTTTTAATATTTCAAAGTTGAACTTTTTATGCATTTGTGAAATTTAAAAAGATAATTTACTGAGGTTAAAATTCACATAGTCTAAATGGAACCATTCTAAAGGAACTAATTCAATGGACAATAATTGTGCCTTGGATAAACCTCATTGGCTACGATAAAGGAAGTAATTCTGTGTCATTTGGCACACTGATAAAGTCGTGCAATCCCAAGGTAAAACTCTGGATACATGGATGATCTCCCCCTACTTCCCCCACCCTGGAGCCCTAAGTATGAAATTTTCAAAGTACAATAAATCAGTTGACTTTGTATTTTACTTACTCAACACTTAGGAATTAAAGTTCTTTTTTAAAAGTTATCCATACACGTTATTTCAGTTAACTTGTACCATTGGCAGCACTTTTGCGAGTTATTTTTGGGGAGGAGGTGGTCCAAGTAACATAAGTCTGCGGGGATATTAGTACCTTTCACTTTTTAAGTGTGCAAAGAAATGGTTAAGTTGGTATATGCAGGCTTCTTTTCTCCCGTAGGACTTTTCAGAAACCTTTTGGATGTTTATAAACTCTGCTTCACTTTAGTTTAGAGCCATGGCATACAACATTTCCTGAATTATTTGCATAATTTTTGCTGGAGCATTCTGAGTGTCCTGTTGAGACCCATTCTATGTCAAACAATGATCTAGGCCTAATTATGACATTGTTGGAGAACATTATCAAGAAATAGAAAGGTTTTTACTAAATGGATGTGAAAAATATGAATCTGACTTCTATCTTTTTTTTAAAGGGAGTGTGAGAGGGAGAAGCAGACTCCCCACTGAGCAGGGAGCCAGATGCTGGGTGGATTCCAGGACCCTGGGGATCAGGACCTAAGCCTAATGCAGACATTTAACTGAGCCACTCAGGCACCCCTGAATCTGACTTTTAAAAACTCATATTGACATCATACTCTTAGAAAGAGCAAAAAGCTGAGATACAGGATTTTTGGAATTGTGTCTAGTATGTAAAAATAGCAGTTAACATTTTAAAAGTATTTTTAAATATTATCTGTATTTCTGTCAAAAATCCTGAAAGATAGGTATCATTGTCTTAATCTTAGAGATGGACAAATTATTTAACTTTCGTCACATTAAAATATCTTCATTTGGGATTAAAGGATTTGTCCAGTATCTCACACTTATTAAATGGTGGATTAAGATTTAAGTTCAGATTCCTGTCATTTCACATCCCACAGCCCATCCTTTTACTCTGCAGGGTTGCTGTGGAACCCTGAGCTAGGGACTCTAGTTTTCTAGGCCTTCATTTTTGGACTTACAAAAATGAGGAAACTAGATGATCTCTAAGATCTGGTCTAGCTTTAAAATTCTGTTGCTTAAATCCTGTACTATTGCCTAGTGTGTCTAAAGGGTTTAGTAAAAAAAAAAAAAAAGAAATTTTATGTCCTTATATCTGGAATCCCAAGATCTCAATAAAAATGTTAAAATACTTTCCCATATAAATGAACAATTATGACAGTTGACCTTTATACAAATCTCCCAGAACTCAGAATGAGTTATAGGATCAAGGGAGGAACTGTGCAATGCTTTTATAAATATAGTTGAGACCAATGTAAATACACGACTTGCCTTGAACACTAGGGTTTCTTCATAGGAACATAGAAACATAGATTGAGCTTGCAAAGAGGTTATGTGTATGTTTGCCTTTCCCTGGCCATCCTTGTTCATCAAATAAAGGAGTCAATTTTAGAGGCTGGGTCTGAATCCAGATGGGAGGGGAGAGAATGTCAAAATAGATCCACTACCTTTAAATCAGCTTATTTGTCATTCGATTAGAGAAAACGATCATAGTGAGTAGATTTGGTCAAATCTCAAATGACTAAATGGATTTTATTTTCTTTCTCCCAACTTTAAAATATTTTTGCCCCTTTACAAATATCAGAGTTTCTTCTACTTTTTCTACTCAGAGGCACCTTAGAAATAAATCCTTAAATTTCCCTTCTCCTTAACAGAATTCAATAAACCTTCTTAAAAATCACAGAATTGTATGCGTATTGCCACTTACAAAGATTTCATAAGCTTTCTTTGCTGTGGTTACTATTATTTACTACTATAACAATACAAAATATTTTTTGTTTACTTTATAAAATTTCAAACATACATCGTACTAAATATGGTTTTCAAACACATGTCTCTCATTCCCTCAATTTTTCCCTAACATTCTGGTATCTTCCCTCAGCTTTGCTCTATGTTAGGAATCCCTGGTTGAGTGAAACTCTGGGCAGGAAAGGAAAGACTCCTCGCCATTTTTAGATGAGGAACCCCAAAAAACAGGATCCACATGGAAGAAAACTATTTGGTAATATTTGGGGAAAATAATAGAAGTTTCCTAAATCCTCTTTTTCCCTAATTCCATCTTCACCTTTTAATACTTAAGTCATTTTCTTTGGAGTCAATTGTCCCCCCCCCCCCAATTATTAACAAGAGTAAGCCAGCTGAATTTTCCATAGTCAGTTTCTGTGCATAAAAGAAGTCCTCCAAAATCACCTTCGTGGACTTCCTGAAACCCCACATCTTTCACAAAATTTGTCATTTCGCTTAGTAATCAGTATCCTCTGTCAGATTGTCGTGGCTCCTGACAAGGAACTGATAGACTGGTTTCATAGAAGTTGGTGTGATGAGTAGGGATGGAAGTTAGCATCATGAGGGAAGGACAGTTTTGACTGGAGTCTAATTTGTTAAGTCTTGATATATTTATTTATGGTTTTGGGGTTTATGACAGTCTTGATCCAGAAAATAAATATCTATCCTTTCAAATTACAGATCCTTCTGGAAAAATAACTCTTATGGATATGATATAGTTTATTCCTCATATCTGAATATTTCTGATGAAACTGCCTCTCTTCTTGGATATCTCAACACTATCCAGGTTAAACACTGAATTCCATGAATAGGCATGTAAATTTATCTCTCTCTCAACCCCAAAGAGAGAGCCATCAGAAATGAGTATACAGTTAGGGTTACCGATAATGAACTCCTGAATATAGCATAGGGTTCACAGCTTACTGACTGTAGAATATGTCAAACCCTTCATCTAATTTGTCCTGGATATTGACCTTCCTGCCTATGAACAGGCAGGCACCATAGCTCAGCGGCACCTGGAGGTCAGTAAAACCCTCCTAGTGGCACATGACTGGTTCTGACCGAGGGAATGGATCTATGTGAGGACTCATAAAATCTGAATGATTATCCAAAGTAAACACTAGGATATTGCTCCCTCTGGTCCTTTCTATGTGGTGGACGGACGTATGTGACAAACCCTCCTTGCTTTTCACGGGAGGATGCTCATGGAAACTGTCTGACTCATTTTACTGTCAAAAAGACTGATTTTTCCCATAGGAACAGTTGGAATGGGTGGTAGGTGCCGCATTTCTGACCAGGGACCGAACGTAAAAGTGATCCCAGTCAAACACACCACACCTGTAAACATCCACAATAATTTAAACTTTCAAAATCTGGCTTGAAATCATAGACTAGGGAAAATACACTGAACATGTCAGTTAAATAAATAAAACTTTTATTATAGATTTTACTACAAATGTATAACGTTGTGATAAACACTTACTAAATGGATATTTTGTTTGCTTTCTTAGACATTAGAAAGTATTCTTTGAAATGATTTTTTTTTTTTCAGCTGGCTTTAAGAGCTGGCCAGAGACATCTGAATCAATGTCTTATTTTTCTTTCCACACTTTTTTCCTGTAGCAAGCAGATGTGTTTTTCAGGAATAATCTACAGTTTCTTTTATTTTGCCAAGCCAGTGCATCATTAAATATTGAGTGAGACTTCCAAGGGCGTGGAAATAGAGTAAGTGTTGTGGTGAAATTTACCCAAGGCAGTCAGTTGAGGCCTCATACAAGGAGATTCAGGGAAAGTCCTTTGAAACAAATTTTTGTGCTTCTTAGTAGTGGCAGCGTCAGCTTTGTTTATGGTGTGTTCAGGTCACCAGAGCCCTCTCTGGAGGTAGGGTGATTTGAGGAGCCTGCGAGGATAATGCTTCTCTGTAGACCTTGGCATCCTACCCACTCCCTCTCCCTGCAGTTGAGTACCTTGGCACCAGCTCTGTATTTACTCCCTTCCCATCTCAGAGGGGACAACAACGCATTCTCTGTGACTGACTCTCATGAGCCAGAAGCCTTGTGCTTATCTCTCCCGGCCCTTCCCTGCCATACCTTCCCTGAAATGAAAGCAGACTTCTTGTCCAGCTCGAGGACCCGTCTGGTTCAGCAGAACACGCTCACTCTCAAGGAAGGATTGGTGCACAATAAATGATGTGGGGAGTGTGAGTTAGTGGCAGAGATCATTTTAAATACGAAACCACTAAAGTATAAAAAGAACCAAGTGTGAAATTAGTAGCCCGCTGCTAGAATGGTAGACTAGAATTCAGGAAACAGGTGCTACGGAGGTTCCTGCCATCGATTTGCTGTGTATCTTTGGGAAAATGTTTAAACTCACTGCATTTCATTTTCCTTATCTATAAACTGGACCAAGTTTAACTTGAATGATTGTATGTTGATTGATGAGATTTGCCTTCATTCCCTTATGTCGTATTTTGGTGGCCAGACATAGAGGCTAGAGGAAGTGTATGTGAGGATTAACTTAGACATTCTGTTCATAGTTACCTTATTGAATTCTGTCTTGTTTGTTCCAGTTATATTAGTTAGGGTTCTCTAGAGAAACAAGAATCAATAGGGCAAATCTTTATATAGATAGATATTTAGGTGTGAATATATATATTTATATAATTTTACATAAAATTATATAAAAGTATATGTAATATAATTATATATGTAATATATTTATATAATTTTATATTTATCTCTCTCTCTCTCTCTATAGAGAGAGAGAAATATTTGTTATAAGAAATTGGGTAATATAATAATGAAAGCTGAGAAATCCCAAGATCTGCAGTCAGAAGGCTAGAGACCGAGGGGAGGCTCTGGTGTCATTCTAGTCCAAGTCTGAAGGCCTAAGAACCAGGAGAAATGATAGACTCAGAAAACCATGAAGGGACAATGTTTTAGTTTTGAGTTTAGAGGCAGAAAAACACCAATGATCCACCTCAAACTGTTGGGTAAAGAGGAGCTCTTTCTCATGGGAGGGTCAGCTTTTTGTTCTTTTCAGGCCTTCAACTGATTGGATGGGGCCCATTCAAACAGGGGAGAATAATCAATCTGCTTTACTGAGTCTACTGATTCAAATGTTAATCTCCAAATCCAAAAACACTACCACAGACACACCCAGAATAGTGTTTGACTAAATATCCGGGCATCATGTGACCAAGTCAAGTTGACACATAAAATTAACCATTGCATTAATCAAAAAAAGAAACCACATGTGTAGTGTGTATTTGTTTCTAATCTTCGGGATTTGATGTTGATATTTATTTTTCTAAGAGGCTTTAGAGATGTTTGAGAAACTAAGAACATCGGAGTAATATAGTCTCTGCAAAAGTCGATCCAACTCCAGAGCATCTGACTTTAATAAGACCCATTATGAGGAGAGAATGGCCTCCCCTTTCTTTGATCTTTACCACAAAGACTGGATATTAGAAGCTTATTAAAAGTACAATTTTCTCTCTCTCTCTTTTTTAAAATTTCTTTTCAGCATAACCGTATTCATTGTTTTTGCACCACACCCAGTGCTCCATGCAATCTGTGCCCTCTCCAATACCCACCACCTGGTTCCCCCAACCTCCCACCCCCCACCCCTTCAAAACCCTCAGATTGTTTTTCAGAGTCCATAGTCTCTCATGGTTCACCTCCCCTTCCAATTTCTCTCAACTCCCTTCTCCTCTCCATCTCCCCTTGTCCTCCATGCTATTTGTTATGCTCCACAAATAAGTGAAACCATATGATAATTGACTCTCTCTGCTTGACTTATTTCACTCAGCATAATCTCTTCCAGTCCCATCCATGTTGCTACAAAAGTTGGGTATTCGTCCTTTCTGATGGAGGCATAAAACTCCATAGTGTATATGGACCACATCTTCCTTATCCATTCGTCCGTTGAAGGGCATCTTGGTTCTCTGCACAGTTTGGCGACCGTGGCCATTGCTGCTATAAACATTGGGGTACAGATGGCCCTTCTTTTCACTACATCTGAATCTTTGGGGTAAATACCCAGTAGTGCAATTGCAGGATAATAGGGAGGTTCTATTTTTAATTTCTTGAGGAATCTCCACACTGTTTTCCAAAGTGGTTGCACCAACTTACATTCCCATCAACAGTGTAAGACGGTTCCCCTTTATCCACATCCCCTCCAACACATGTTGTTTCCTGTCTTGCTAATTTTGGCCATTCTAACTGGTGTAAGGTGGTATTTCAATGTTGTTTTAATTTGAATCTCCCTGATGGCTAGTGATGATGAACATTTTTTCATGTGTCTGATAACCATTACAAATTTCTCTTGATAAAGATCTCTCATCCATGATGCCTCTAAAGCTTTCTTGAAACTCCTAATTTTTTGAAGATTTTATTTATTTATTTGAAAGAGAGAGAATGAGAGAGCATGAGAAGGTGGAGGGTCAGAAGGAGAAGCAGAGCAAGGAGCCCTATGCAGGACTCGATCTTGGGACTACAGGATCATTACCTGAGCCCAAGGCAGTCTCTTAACCAACTGAGCCATCCAGGTGTCTGATACTCCTGATTTTAATGTCTACCACTTTTCGGGTTGATGAAACCCGCTGAATAAAAGTGTGCATTCATTTTCTAAAAAAGCCTTCTTCAAGTTTCAGAACATGGTTCCTTTTTTTTGTACCAGGGACTTAAAAACAAACATGTCCTTCATGGTTTCATATATTTCAGATATATTCTTCACATAGTCTTTACCTTTACAACCTCAACATCTTAAAGTGCTTTTGTTCTATTTTCACCTAGAAATTTGTATGTCACATGGCTTTTTTTAATTGCCCACAAGTTATAATAACCACAATTGCTACTGTACATGAGTAGGTAGAAATCGGGAAACAAGAGTGATGGATCACTAACTAGAAGAGAAAGATGGTGAGATATCAGATTCAGACCCTGGGGTTTATGGTTAGTGCTGTGGGGCTTTTAACTTTTGCACAAATTCTTCCCCACAGTCTTCCCTACCTCATGAACACTGACTGATTTTCTAAGAGTTAGCATTAATATTCATGTACCTTGTGATGGCTTCCTTGAGCTTACCTAGCACGATTTGGTTTTCTTTTCCACTTTTCCATTCCATAAGTGCATATTTACCATGAGGCAAAGATAGTTCAGTTGTAATTAGTTATGATTTGAATCTTTTTCTACTCATTGCAGTCACTACAGCATTGTTAGGATAAAGCTAAGGGGGAAACATTTAGCTATTATATGGAAATACCTTTTGCGATGCCTTGGTCTAACAAGTAAGACATTATAGATAAATTATAGAGACATTTATATATAAAAATGGGAGAAAATTCATGTAAAAATAATGAAATATTAAACAAAAGCAGAAAAGGGGAAAAATTAACTAAATTCACTAAAATAACCTAAAATTATCCTGATCTTCAAATCATACTTAAAGTGGTAACTTAGTAAAAGAAGGAGATATTTTCCAGGGCAAGGGAATGAATAGATGGAAAATTGTTAGGTAATCAAATTAATGAAAATGAATGAGTGATATGAGCCCACTGGAAAAAGTTTAAATTTATTGCTGATTTCACATCATCATTGACTCTGATGAGGATAACATGAAACTCCTAAAGACATCAAAACAGTGAAGATGTCTGTGACAAACTCGTTGATACATGCTGTCAGCTCGGACAGTGTACAATGGTCGGTGTACATTTGCATATTCCAGATGCTTGAAATCTTATTTGTAGGAAAGATATTTGATAAAAGACTTTCAAAATCAGATAACAACCCTAAACATTTTTATTTCATTATCAGTAACAAGTTGTGAAATATGTTTTCTCAACCATCAATACTGAAATAATGTCCATAGGTGATACTGGAGAAAAGACTGATCTTGGTACTAGAATTAGCGGATCTTGTAAACGTTGTAGTATTTTCAGCTTTTTAAAAATTTTGTAGTTTTTCATGATTAAAATAAATCATTCTAAATAGTGCACACATACCTGTTTTTATAGCTGTAGGTTCATATTCTCTTTCATTAAAAAAGGTCCCTCAAATAAAGTGAACTTCAGACCCAACAAAACTTGGATTACCCTGTGTAGCAGACTTTTCATGCCTTAGTAGGCATTTATTTTATTTTAATTATCTTTGCTGTCTGTCTGTTAATTCTTTATGGAAGGAAGCAAGAATTTGGATCTTTAAAACTTGATAGGCAGTGGCCGAAGTTGCTTGATAAAGGATTAGAGGCTGCACATGTGGTCAACAGTGCATGGGGATAATCTGGAGAGATCCTTTCAGGGCAAGTCCAAGTCCTCTGTTTTCACTACGGGAATGATTGAACTATTTACGTGAAAGCTTTAAAGGCTATACTTTCAGGGATCTTTCCTATAGCTCATCAGTTGAAAGCTTTATATGATAGTAATCAACATTTTGAAAAATTTAGAAAATGTCGATCTGAGTGGTTTAGATAATTTACATAAATCTTCCAATAAAAACATACCTTTGGCTTAGAGAAGACATTTTTAAAGATGTTTATTTAATTTTATCCCTCCCAGTGTGATTAAAAACATAAATTCTTTCTCAAAAGTAATAATGACTATTTTGACCGTGAAGACAAATTTCTATCAGAAAAAGCCCCATCCCTCAACTTTTTTTGACTTTGAGTGCAAGTTCCAAATAAATTCTAATAAGCTCTTCCTTTAACTTAAACATATGTTTAGATTGTGGATACTGTTAGTATTAGAATTGATTTTTCTACTTTTTGAATGTATCTGGACTGTACAATTAGGGTGAATCAGTACTTTTAGTTATGGAAAGTTAAAAAACAAAATGACCTAAAAAGAACTCTCATTTTTCTTTCATGAAGGTGAAATATTTTCAAAGAGGAGAAAATTCAACTGCAAATAAATTTAGTTTATTTCATATGCATAGCAAATAAGTTTTAGGAAAAGAATGATAAACTCAAATTAAACATGTTTGAACTCTATTCTTTTGACAGAATAATGATATTTTGTACTGTAATACCTAGTTAAGTATGAATTCATATCGTAGATGTAGAATGAAACTAAACACATCAATTGTGTTGTTTTTCTAAGCTTAACATGTGAATTGACAAAATTTCTTTAAAATTTATTTTATTATACAAAGTTATATCTCTTTATTTAAAAACATTGTTATTTAGAAAATGCAATTAAAAGGACACTCAACGGGGGCGCCTGAGTGGCTCAGTGGGTTAAAGCCTCTGCCTTCGGCTGGGGTGGTGATCCCAGGGTCCTGGGATGGAGCCCCGCATAGGGCTCTCTGCTTCATGGGGACCCTGCTTACCCCTCTCTCTCTGTCTGCCTCTCGGCCTACTTGTGATCTCTGTCTGTCAAATAAATAAATAAAACCTTAAAAAAAAAAAGGACACTCAACGATAGGTATTTTGTGGTTTGTTTCTTTTCAAAAAAATATTGAAATAAAATATAAAATTGAGGGATTGAAATAAAATATAAAACTGAGGGATATTGAAATAAAATATAAAACTGAGGCAATACTTATTTCTTGAAAGCTTTAGGATTAGTTCTCACTTATCTATCTGGCCAGACTTCGATATGCTTCTGTCCTTTTAAATGATGCTTCTAATTTCGTAGCACTCCAGTAAAAGATATGATGACTTTTAAATTCTCCCAAAGGAAAACATTCTAGAGAAGAAAAAAATCTGCTGCTGGAGTGCTTGAGTTGCAAGACTGGGGAATAATGGGAATCTAAAAATGATTCTCAGACACTTGCTATGGAGATATTCCCATTTATACTCTTCAGCTAGATGTTAAGAAAGAAAGAAAGAAAGAAAGAAAGAAAGAAAGGAAGATTGATTCTTTTTCTCCCAGCCCCTAAACCATTATTTTATACAAAAATCTCACTCACTGAATTGGTATTTATTGAAAACCAAACACTAGGATTGCTAGACACATTGTATGTTATAGTAAGGATATAAAGAAACACAAAAACATATCTTGCCCTTGATGAACTCTTGGTCTAATCTGCAGTAAAATATTATTATAAATGCTAATATTATAAGCAAAAATAGAGTGCTCTAGGCGGAATGAGGAGCACTGTGACTTGGCTGTAGTGAATCAGGAAAGGGGCCATCAAGCAGACTGAGCACAAGTTGCTGTTAGAGTCATACAATTTTAAAACAAAAAGAGAACTTAGAGACTACTGTCAATCTAAAGATTTAAAGAATTACAGTGTCCTGTACAAAGTTGAAACTTTTTATTGATTTATTCAGCAAATGAATATTGAGTACCAACTACTTGCTCAGCATAGTTCTAGACCCCGCTATTTACACTGTTTAAAGACACAACAAAAATAAACTGATAGGATTAACATGACATAAGAATATCCTGAACTCTCCTCTCTGGGACATGCCAAATGGACAAGGATGCATAGATCAATTACCAATGAAAGACATTCAGAAACTAGCTGAGTTACTCTTACACATTGGGCAAATGAGAAAGTACCCACCTCAAAATGAGTAGAAATGATGGAGGCACACTTTCACCATGAATCTTGCCAGAGGCAGAGCATCTAAGAGACTCACTTTAGCTTTGGGAACACATATAGCCTGAAAGTGAGGGGATGGAAAAAGATATTCCATGAAAATGGAAACCAAAAGAAAACAGGTGTAGTTATACTTACATCAGATGAAACAGACTTTAAAACAAGATGTAATAAAAAACAAAAGTCATTATATAATGATAAAGGAGCCAATTCATCAAAAGGATATAAAGTTAATAAATATGTATGCACCCAACATAGGAGCAGCAAAATATATAAAGCAAATATTAACAGAGTTTAAGGGAGAAATAGACAGCAGTACAATGATGACAGGGGACTTGAATATACCACTTTGAACAATGGATAAATCAATCAGGCAGAAAATTAGTAAGGAAACATTGACCCTAAACTACATATTAGGCCAGATGGACTTAACTGCCATTTATAGAATATTCCATCCAAACACCAGCAGAATATACATTATTCTCAAGCGCACATAGAACATCCTTCAGGATAGATCACACGTTAAGTCACAAAACAAGCCTTGATAAATTTAAGAAGATTGAAATCATATCAAGTGTCTCAAGATCTCTCTTGACCACAATGCTATGAAACTAGAAATCCGCTACAAGAAGAAAACTGGAAAGATTGCAAATAGGAGCTTAAGCAGCACGCTCCTGAGCAACAAATGGGTCAAAGGAAAAACTAAAAGAGGAATCAAAAAATATCTTGAGATTAAGGAAAAAATATCTTGACACCAAGGAACATACCAAAACTTAAGGGATGCAGCAGAAGCAGTTTGAAGAGGGAAGTTTGTAGAAATAAATGCTTACATCAAGAAAAAAGAAAGATCTTAAATAAACAACTTAAATTTACACCTCAAGAACTAGAAAAAGAAGAACAAACTAAGCCCAAAGTTATCAGAAGAAGAGCATAACAAAGGTAAGAGTGGATATAATGGAGACTAAGACAATAAAAAGATCAATGAAAATAAGAGACGGATTTCTGAATAGATACCCCAAATAGCAACACTCATATGTAGAATCTTTAAAAAAAAAAAAAAGACAATTTCAATTCTTAGAAACAGAGTCGAAAAGTGGATGCCCGGGGCTGGAGGCAAGGGGTGGGGGAACAAGGAAAGGGATAGGGAGAGAAGGGTAAAAGTGTAAGAGCTTTCAATTATGAGACGAATAAGTTCTGGTGATCTAATGTATCATATGGTGACCATAGTGTATAATGGAAATTTGAGAAGAGAGTAGAACTTAAATGTTCTCTCTCTCTCTCTCTCATACACACACACACACATACTCACACACAAGTGACGTGATGGATTTGTTTATTAACTTTTTGGGGAGAATCCTTTCAAATATAAAACATATCAAGCCATCATATTGTGCACTTAAATATCTTACAATCTGTCCGTTATATATCACTAAAGCTAAAAAAACCCAAAACCTTAAAAAGAACCCCAAACCAAAGCAAAACCAAATAAAATATTTCTTCCCTGATGTAGTTTACATTCTCATGGGAGTGAGAATCTCACAACCAAAAGTACAGTACATCAGATGGTGATAAGTTAATAACTGCCATGGATCAGCTAACCAGGAAAGGGGTATAGAGATTATGAGAGGCATTATAATTTTAGTAGTTTGGCCAGATAAGACCATTGAGCAAGACCTGAGGGAACTGGGAGACAAACCATTGGAAGTATCTGGGTGTATTAAGGGAAAGTTGCACCAGCGTCTCTAGCAAATAGAAGAGCCCAATATAAAGGCTATGGCATGAGATCACATCTGTAGCTCCTGAAAACGCATGGAGACCAATGTGTCCGGAATAGCATGTATGATGAGAAAGCACAGGAAATGAATTTAGAGAGGGAATAGGGAGTTAAAACACGTAGGATCTTATCAACAATTGTAAATCTTTAGAATTCAGTTCTGAGTAAAACAGAAAATAAATCTTTGGGAAAGGGAAAGACAAAATATGACATCTACATTAAAAGTACATTAAAATGAAACCTCTGGTTTCTCCTGTGTGTGGACAGTAAGGGAAGAAAAGAGATTCTCTTAGAAAGCTATTGTAGTGACCCAGGAAAGAGGGAATCGTCTAGGAAGGTGGTCGGACTTGAGCTCTAGATCTGTTTGTAAGGTAGACCCCAACTCCATAGGGCTTGCTTGGTGAACAAATGTGTATCTAAAAGAATGTGGTCCTAGATAACTTGTAGGTGTGGGGCCTAAAGAGCTAGAAAGATGGGGAAGAATAGATGGAGAAGCCAGTAGATAGAACATGTCTGAGCTAATAGCAAGAGTTTGTTAACATACATAGTAATATGTATGAAGTAGTTCATACATATGTATGTATGAAGTAGTTCATACATATGTATGTATGAAGTAATATGTATGAAGTAGTTCATACATATTACTATGTATGTTTGAAGTGCCTAATCAAGACTCAACAGAGATGTCAAGTAGGCCTTTGAGTATAAAAACACTGGGAAGGAGAAGAGATTTGGAGATTTGAATTCATTGGTTCTCAGTAGAGAGATGTTGTTAAACATCTCTAAGAATGACAGGGAACCAGAAGGGGAAAGAGCACAGAGGGGCAGTGACTGAGAAATGAGCATCAGCTGGAGGTGGTTAGAAAGGAGAGGCCAACAAAGGGAATGGAGAAGGGATGGCCACCAAGGAAACTTTACCCTAGAAGTGAGTGAAGAGGGTAAATGGAGGGAGGAGCCATCAAAATTCTGCCCTCGCCACAAAGGCTATGGAAGCCTGAGGACTAGCTATTTTATTTAGGATCATGCAAATTATTAGTAACTTTAAAACAAAAATTTCAAGGATGTGGTCATAGTGAGGGAATCACCAATAGAGTAAGTTCCAGAGAAAATGAGGAAAGAAAGTGAAAACAGCCAGTATAAATCCTGTTTTGAAGAATTCTGGTATCAAGGAAAACAGAAATGACAACGTGTTGGTGAGAAGGGGTTGTACTACATGCTGGCTGAAAGTTTAAAATTTTTAAAAGATGGGACAAATGATGGTTTCTATGCCACTCCGAATATTCAGTGGGGAACAATTACTGATGTAGGAAAGGGGATTGTGAATCTTGGTAGATCTTACACTGGAATGTAAAGGTGTAATTTCTGAGTTTCTTGGTTTCTTGACTGAATCAACTTTGAGTCTCGACTGAATTTTGAATCTCTTAGCTGCTTCTTAATTAGTGGAATAAATGAAAGCAGTGGTTCTCAATCTTGTCTGCCCAGTTGAGTCACCTGGGGACTTAAGAAATCAATGTGCGAGGCCCACCCCAGGGCAGATAAATGAGATGAATTCATCCCATAGTTTTCAAAACCTCTCTCCGGTTTCAGATCTAAAGATTTTCTTGCCTTGAGAACTACAGAAGTAGAGTAGCTAGAAAATAATTAATAACAAAGATAATAAAATGTACTAAGGCACAGACTTTTTTTTTTTTTAAACATCAAGTCTCAGCCTTTTAGAAGAAAAAGTAAGGCCACTACTTCACTGAAATATCTTTGGCATAGAAGATTCAGAATCATTTAATTTGGAAAGACAGTCTAATCTAAACATTTGTTTTCATTATGGTTGACTTCGAGATGATATTTGCTGAATCCTGCAGATCAGAAAAGGGGATTTCTGAAAAAGTAATAGGCAAGTAAAAAGTTAAATCTTACGGATGGAGTATTTTGTAGTCGGAAAATTAAAAGGGAAGACCTGATTAAGAGAAAGAAACAGATTCATATTATAAATGGGCTTTCCTATGGAAAAGTGTTTTCTAACTCTAAACAACTATGGAAATATAATGGTACTATATAGTTGAGGATTACCTGCATTGTTTTGGGGATCTGATTTGCAAAGTCTTTCTACTACGTTTTATAAAACACACCTACGTTTACCCTTTTAAAAGAGTGGTAAAACCAAGACTCAAACCTAAAACTTGGGCTTCCAACTCTGAAGTCTGTACTTTTTGCACAGTTGTTGAGTAATCTCCTGAACTAAGTTACAGGAAAATAAAAATTTATAAATTTTAAATATAATTAAAAAGTCCTTGACTTCTCGGAGTTACTGAGTGAAAGGGATTGTTCTTTTCTTTCTTTTTCTTTTTTTTTTTTTAGAGTGGGGGAAGTGCAGAAGGGCAGAGGGAGAGAATGGATCTCAAGCAGCCTCTGCCCTGAGCAGGAAGACTCTGGGATTATGACCTGAGCCAAAACCAAGAGTCGGTTGGAAATCAAGAGTTTGATCAACCACCTGAGCCACCCAGGCACCCATTCATTGGCTCTTACTCCATGTTCTTGGAGAGAATATTTTGTCTCTGTTTTCTATTGTGCCTTGGTTTATGATACAGTCCTGAGTTGCAAAATCAACTAACTGGAACTTAAACAGCATTTTTTTAAAAGACAATAGAAGAGAATATGTAGTGTATAGTATGCAATAAGGGTAGGTGTGTTTTATAAAACATTTTCCATTTTATAATTTCATATATATATTAAGTTTATATACATAACTACATTACACATGAACACACACACACACACGCATACACACACAAGTGCATACACTTGGTCATGATATAAAATGTATTTTTTACTGGAGGTCACAGTAAAACCTTGAAAGCCACTGGAGTAATGAGTGTTAAGAACTTGATAAAATTGTGTGGAATTATTTTGAGTAGCATATTTTAAAAACTCAACCAAGCATGGGCCATAAGCCAGGGTTTATGACTATTTTCCTTATGGTGATTATTTGTTTTAAAGTTTTTGTGGTAGCAGAATTTGGCCTTGTTAACAGTTGCTATAATGTTCATTCATATGAAGTATATTCAAGTTGGAATGGGCTCCGTTCATGGAACAATCTGGCCCTGAGGAAAGCGGTGAAATGAGGGGAGATTTTTTTAATATTCCTCCCTAAGGGCAGATTTTTTTAATATTCCTACCTAAGGGCTCAGACAACTTTATCCTTTGGGAGCTGCGTTCCATCTCCTTATGCATATATTCTTTTTTTTTTAATATAATTTTTTATTTTATATAAACATATATTTTTATCCCCAGGGGTACAGGTCTGTGAATTGCCAGGTTTACACACTTCACAGCACTCACCAAAGCACATACCCTCCCCAATGTCCATAATCCCACCCCCTTCTCCCAACCCCCCTCCCCCCAGCAACCCTCAGTTTGTTTTGTGAGATTAAGAGTCACTTATGGTTTGTCTCCCTCCCAATCCCATCTTCTTTCATTGATTCTTCTCGTACCCACTTAAGCCCCCATGTTGCAACACCACTTCCTCATATCAGGGAGATCATATGATAGTTGTCTTTCTCCGCCTGACTTATTTCGCTAAGCATGATACGCTCTAGTTCCATCCATGTTGTCGCAAATGGCAAGATCCTTATGCATATATTCTTATATACTGCACAAGATTTATTTTAAGGGCTATTTTCCTCATGAAAAATTTCCCTACCAATAATTCATGTACCAATTTACTAACGTTAAATGTTTAGCATGAAAATGACAGATATGAGTTTGTATTACTAAAATGATGGTGTTGCCAACTCTTGTTTTAGAATTAAAGGCTTCATTCTCGTCTTGACCTTCTTTCTCCAGTATTATTGTAGGAATGAAAGTGAGAAGTAATTATTTTAGTTCTTATTTTATGTTTAAGAAGTACACCTCAAAGTTTTACCTGAGGTGAAGTGGGTGAAAACTTCAGGCACCAAGCAATTGCTTGATTGTTTTTGAAGCTGACTTAGTGATTAATCAGGAAGTTCTTAAGAACGAACTGTCTGGATGGCAGAATAGAGTATAATTCCTACAATGCAAGGTTTACAGTCTGGGATGAAATAATTTTATGAATAATCATTAGACCCATCACAAACACTAGACGATTAATAAAAGACAATATTGAATACAGATATCCATACACACGTAACCTTCATTGGTCCCCCCGGTCCACCATTCCCAATTGCCCAACCTTATAAATTCCTTAAACATGGGCTGGCAGTGAATATAGTCCATTTATATATCAGGGTACTCAAAGAATATTTTTTAGGAAGGTTGAGTGCCTGTGATTTTGAGACTTAATAAAACTCAGTAGAAACCACAGAGGAACACAAGAATGGGAGAGTAAGAAGGGCCTCTTCTTGTAAGTAAGAAGACATCTCATTTTAGGGCTCTATGTCCAACAGCCCAGAGGTTTAAGGCCTTGTCCATAGCCTTATACTCAACGTAAGGGAGTCCTCAAACCCAGACTTGGTGAATTCCCACACATCATTGCATATCTCTGACAGTATATATATGCATTATCCCCTTGCTATTTTAACTTCCCTGTGTTAAGAGAAGACAAAGGAAAAGAAAATGGGCCATTTCACTTCATTGCAAGATGATGCTTATTGGGTTGTTGTATTTAAAATAGGACGTCCATTTTTATGAATCTCTAATCCTGATAACCTCAGATGCTTTTTAAATTTGTGCAGGATTACATTATACCAATTAAATTTTAAACTGGTACAGTACACTTGTAAAAGTATATTTGGTTCACATATCATCTCTTCTCTATTTTTAGTTGCTGTGTTCTCACTCTGTCTTGATTTCAGAGAACTCAGATATATCTGTATGATTTACCAAAACTCCAATAATCTGTACTTTGAGTGTACCCATCCATCACAGGAGATGCCCCTTCAAAATTGTATTGACTTGCAACTATCTGTACCAAGCTTTGTAAATCATTACTAACATTTTTAATAAGTTTTAATTTTTTATGAACTGTTTTTAGTGGCCATCTAGGATTTCAAGTAATGTAGAGAGAACAAATGAGTTACGATGTGATTCTAAGAGCTAAGAAATAAAACAGGCACTTTCCAAGTTTCTGTCTATGGTGTGATCTCAAGCCAGGTTCTAAGAGCCTGAATCTTTTCAAAATGTTTCTGAAATTAAGAACTCATGTGATGGGCTATACTTTTCCTGTTGTAGCACTCACCAGGCCTTGCTGTACTGGCTTGATCATTGTTACTTTCCTGTAGGAGACTACAGTCTATAACCTCAGACATGCCCCCTTCTTACTGTGCTATTATTCACCTCTCTATCAAGCATATGTCAGGTATAAAACAAATTTTGTTGAATTAGTGAGGACGACTTTGACTAGGGGTAAGATTATACCTATTTCATTTGCATGCTTTTTGGGATATAATGTGATTTGAGTGGGTCCCATATTTACTAATCGAAAATCATGATAATACTTTAGGGGTCCTTGGGTGGCTCAGTTGGTTGAACATCCAACTCTTAGTTCATCCAATGAACTCAGCTCAGGTTGTGATCTCAGGATGGTGAGACTGAACCCCATGTTGGGCTCTGTGCTCAGCAGGAGTCTGCTTGAGGATTCTCTCTCTCCCTCTGCCTCGGCCCCTCCCATCCCCCTCTATGTCTCTAAAATAAGTAAATAAATCTTAAAAATAAGGAAAATCACAATACTTTGTGTGCATTTTTTCAGACTTATTTCTTGAATTGTCTTAAAGTGTCTAAAGCTATCTAGCATGTCCAAAAGACCATGCTAGCTAGCTATGTTGTAAGGTAGATTGCTGGACAGAGAGCCTGCTAACATAAGTTTCTGGGACCCTTTAGGATACCAGCTGGCACATTCATCTCAAATTATATGAAAAGTCTATTCTATATATACTATTTAAATGTATTTGTCTAAAAATGTATTCATTACTATTTAATGTTAAGATTAATACTAATACTGTGTGTAATTTGCAAAAAAGTATAATTGGGGGAGCACTGCATTTTTTGTGACCAACACAAGTATGTGATCTTAAAATAATTGAATGTTACTGCATAAGATCCACCATTGAGATACATATAGAATACCAAGAAGATGTGAAATACTAAATGGTGATGCATGAACACGTTTCCTCTTCATTGATACAATGCCGATGATGCATTTTAAAATCTGCATTTTGCAGTGAGCACTGGGTATTGTATACACACACAATGAATCATGGAACAATACATCAAAAGCAAATGAAGTACTGTATGGTGACTAATATAACAAAATAATGAAAAAATAAATGAAAATTCTAGAAACTCAAAAGAAATGACAGATACAGATAGGAACAGAGTAGAATGGAGGAACCTACAATACAGGTGATGTAGAAAGCCAATGAAAAAGTGAAATTTCCCAATTCTTGGGAAATTCCCCTAAATCAGTAGTGACAAGAGCTTGACTAGATTGTTAGTGGGACAACTTACTGGGAAATTGCTAAATGGAGCCAGAGAGGCCAGCTGGAGTATGTGGATGAGTGGTGTCAGTAGCAATGATGGAAGCTAGAAGACTAGAGACTATTGTCTCCAAGGAGTCAGGGAAATAATTGTTTATCTGGAATTGATTACTACTGAAACTTAAAAGGACAGACTAGAGATTTTTGCAAATAACAATGGAGAACATTTCACATCAACAGATCTGCACTGAATATGGAATGATTTCAAAGGGAAGTCCATTGCAAGGAGCAATAGTGATTAAATAAAATACCTGTTTGACACTTAGCCAACATTTGCCATATGAAATAATCATATTTTATAATTTATGGGTAAAAATAAGAGAAATTAATGTGGAACCAACAATAGACTCCACACTGAGATATGATTAGCTAGCATTAAAGCACTCTGGGTACATTTACTCAGGAGCAGTATAAAAAGATTACTTAACTTTAGTATTTAAGTGAAATATACATGTTACATTGTCTAATAAAACAGGTAATAGAATAGAAACAATGTTTAAACAGCACAATGTGAAGGGAAAAATCTTGGATTTTACATGAAGTGATTTAACTATTAAACATGCAAAATTATAATACAGACAGCAGAGGGCAGGGTATCCTTGGTACTGTGTTGATAATTTCTTGAAATTGTAAAACATGTCTAATGTTATCCCTGAAACCGTATGTTTCTTGTGTTGAGCTGGATTTTAGAGATATTAGGTTTAAAAAAAATACGGATGACACAGTTTACTTTTTATTAAAAACAGAAATCTTGATATGCCCTGCGTAATATTAGGGCATATCTTCTAGGCAAAGACATGTACATATTAGTAGTCTTTGGATTAAGGAAATCTACTGAATTTTGTTAAATACATTTTGAGAGTCATTTTTCTTTATTTTGAAAGTTATTTTGAAGTTCCTTGGGTAAAAAAGAGAAAAAGAAAAAAAGTGTTTGTAAAAAAGGTTGGAGAGACCCTTATTTTCCCAGGTTAAACATAACCCCTTAATGATGGCCAACATTATTTCTGGATGTGATTCTATAGTTATATGTTTTTCTATCCTGTAAATAGCTTAAACATTCTTTAAGATTCTGAATTCCTTAATATTTGTGTGTTTTAGTGCAGACAAAAATTAGTCTTATATCCAGTCTGAAT
This sequence comes from Mustela nigripes, assembly GCF_022355385.1. NCBI lineage: Eukaryota > Metazoa > Chordata > Mammalia > Carnivora > Mustelidae > Mustela > Mustela nigripes. The sequence goes on from NC_081558.1 coordinate 192,138,948, forward strand.
TGTGTTAATGTATAGGAAATATTAAAATTTTTCTCTAAATAAATGAGATGTTTTATGCTGCTGCCATCTTTATATTAATTATTACAAATAAAGTGTCAAGGTACGGTGTATAACTGGACTTGGGTGTTCTCCAGTCCCTTAGGATAGCCCTTGTTTATTCTGTGGTAACATGATCTAAAATATTGGTAACTAGCGGGAACAAAACTTTCGTATTCACTCATTCTCCATATTCTCATGGGTTGGTCTAGTGCCCTTCCATGTTGTCTTCACTCTGGACCTCTGTTGATGGAGCCCTTATCTGGAATATTCTAGTCTTCTAACACAGGAGTAAAGAGAAACTGGCAAGCTATAGTGGCTCTTAAATTCCTACTTGCAAGTGACACATGTCACATCTCACTTTTCATGAGTCGTATGATAAGGTTGACATCAGTGAAGTGGGGGAGGAGAATCTTTCCCAAGAGCTGGGCTGCAAATATTTAGAAACAAATAACACAATCTGTTACAGCGTCCTTATGATATTAGAAACCCTGCTCAAATTTTAGTCCATCGGTTTGTGTAAACTACTTAAAACAAATAACTTGTGTTCTAAATGTTCTTGTGACTTAGTCTTTGAGAAAAATTTTAGGAATCTCATAAGTGGAATATTTAGAAATGGTGATCATTAATGGTAAAGAAAAATTTTTAAAGGTCCTGAAAAATGAAACAGTAATAGGATTATGGGTTGACTTTGCTTTTTTGCTGTAATGGGCTGGCAAAGGTTCTTCTTTACTATGTTTCTGAAAGAAATGATAGGTCCATGAGAGATAGAAGGAAAAAAACAACAACAAAGATGTTTTTCTTTGTAAAAGTAAATTGTAAGTCTTAGAAGTCTACCCTAAAGAAGATAGTGTTTTAAATCAACAAGGTAACTTTCTGATTTTTTTTTTTTTTGGTATAAATTTCATGATAGCCCTGGTCAGTTAGCAAGTGATTATTAATGCAATTTTCCCATGAAGGTTCAGATTTAGAGAGAACAGCTCAAGGTCATTCGACTGAGCCCTAATAACATTAAGACTGAGAGTTTAAATTTCTGCCTTTTTTTCCCTGTCTATAGATCATGTAACCTCTCAATCATTTTAGCAGTCTTATGTAACCTTGATTTGTTCTGTATTCATGGATGCAACTCTCAAATAAATTTTACTACAGACCTTACTATTAAAAAAATCAAATAACTGGCACTGCTTGTTGAATTTTTTTTCAGTGTTACTTGATAAACTCCAGCAAAACTAAATATTATTGAAATATCTTTTCCTCACAACTTTGAATTTTAAGCAATTTAAAATGAGTATAGCTATGTTTCCCATTATTATACTGATGAGACAAATTTATTCAATAATTCTGAAATTAAGAAAAAAGTACTGAGGTCATAGAACTTGTTAAACTAAGTATTTCAAAATTAAAAATGGGCCCCAAATCATCTCCTTCTCTCCCCCTCCATTTTAGAAGGCCGATTTGAGGTTTGCATGTCTATCCTGACAAAATGTGGTTCCATCCCATTTTGTTAAGGGAGCTACCTCCCTTGTTTTTGCTCTCTGGGATTCTAGCTTGTTTTGTGCACCAAATCGTAACAAGTGGCAATTCCCATTAAGTGGCCAGTTTCCTTCAAACAGGACTGTATAGAGAGCCAAAAGGATACTTAAGAATAAGTGAACCCGGACTATGGAAGGAGAACCACGTTGATTTTATTTCGTCTGTTGTATGACAGTTTAATTATTACAGGCATAGACTTAGAGTCTTGCTCTACGACTCTTGGCCAAGGGTTGGCAAACCACAGCCAGTGAACCCGCCACCTGTTTGGGTAACAGGGCCAAGTTCCCTGGTTTGAGAACTGTCTGCATGCTTTCGCTCTCTGCAGCGGAGTCGGAGAGCTGTGCCCGAGACCTTATGTCAACAAATCCAGTATTTACTCCCTAGCCCTTTAAGAAGTTGGTCAACCCCTCTTCTAGATGCACGATCTTGGCCAAGCTACCTAAATGTCTGGGCCTCACTTTTCTCATTATAAAATGTGAATAATCGTCTTTACCAAGTTGAGTTTATATGAGGATTAAATGAGTCACTCAGTATAAAAACTTGCCATAGCATGAGGATGGAGACAAAGTGCATCATGAAGACCGATAAAACCATAATCATATCCAGAAAATATGAAATAAGCTCTATTTCCTCTGCACGAAGGAAAGAATGGGTAAAAACTCATGTAAGAGAATAAATCTCGGGTTGTCTGAAGGACCTGGGTTCTTTTTGCATTGTTTCATTTCTGCTCAGTCTCTTTTCTGTGTCCCATGTAATTCTAGCCTCCTGCAAGTCTGTTTCGGACTGTCACTTCTCGTTGCCGGCCCTTCTTTATTATTTGTGGAAAAGTCTGCACGTCTACATCTGGAATTGCTCAAAGGTCACTGTAAGTATTGAGTCCTTATTAATGATTTGTTCCCTTCCAAAAAGCTTTCCAAAATGCCTGCAGCCAGGGTGAGCGTTCGCTCAGAGAGCTACTTTCCTCTGTTTTCAGGGACTCACGGTTGTGCTCTTGTCTTCTCAGTGGAGAAGAGAAAGGTTTTCTTGTATTTGCTATTAAGCATGAAGACATTTTGTGAATTAAAATAAGTCCTTTGATGGGAAAAAGTAGTCCAGTTTGGTATGTTTAAATATCCCCGATTGGGGCACATTAGGGGTTTTCAGTTTAATAATTGTAGGTCTAATTTCAGACAAACTACAAAATATGTGAAAATATGTTTCCTCAGCTTTGTGTTTTCCTGAAAACCAGCTACTGGTTTTCAGGTTATAACTAAAATATGCACAAATTACAGGAAATTTAGCAAATATAGAAAGCTATAAGGGAGAATTTAAAAATTCGCTTGAACCCTTTCCCTAAGTTGTAACACTTCTTGACACACATTTACATTATATAATATTTTTATTCCTCTTCATATATATATAATAATTTATATACTGATATATCCTATCAGTGGTATGCTTTATTATATCTTGTGTCTTGTTTTACTTGATATAATCCTGTGTATATCCTTCAATGTCATTAATTTTTGAAACACAATATTTTAGTCTGTGGAAATCCCATAATTTATTTAAACATGTTCATATTGGAAACTTCGGGGCAGAGTAAATTGTTACAACTCTTCTAGAGGGTAATTTATTAATGTAATGCAAAATACTAAATTTAGATACTCTTCAACATAGAAAATTGCATTTCTGTGAATTTATCCTAAGGGAAGTAATAGGGAAAAGTCACTCGAATATGTGTACTGAAATGTTCATATTACAGTGGAAAATAGTGAAAATAATTTTGCAGCCTCGATGTCCATCATTAGAAGATGACCTAAATAATTTATGGCAAATACTCCAGTGGAATGCAATGTGGTTGAAAGAGAAGGAGTTCATTTTTACTTATGTACATTGCAATTGTTTATATTCTTATGTGAAATAGAGCAAATTAAAGAGTAGTTTGCTTAGTAGATCTTAGTTTGGAAAATATACACATGTACTTGCCTCACCATATCAACAGTAGTTGTCTCTACGTACTGGCACCATGGATAACGGTTTCTTTTAAGTTCTTTCTTTGTGACATTTGATCATGATCCATGGTTACTTTTGTGAACAGGGAAGAAAGAAAGATGATTTCAAAAAGGAAAAAAAATATTAGCTATGTTACTCTTTGCAAATCTATGTCAGTCTTTCATAATAGTTGAGAATGTATCAGATTTGAATTTTACTTCATAGGGGAATCTTCATTTTTTTAGTACCCACAAAACTTTGTAATTTTTAATTTATTCTACTTATAGTTCAAAGATACTAGGAGAATATATTTATGCAAAAATTGTTGAACTTATGGACCGATGGGGATATTAGGACTCCTCATATGGGATAGAGAGTCCTATGGCTAGGAAAGTACATGCTTCTTCCTTTTGCTTAATATGGTTTCTCCAGAAGTTTCTTAGTCCATAGAATGAAGGAAGATGATAAGGGGGAGACTGAGTAGGAGACCTCATATTTCCTTTGATAGCAACTCCTAGTACCAGGAGAAAGATTGTCTGACTTTTCCCACTTCTTAGCTTATTTTTGTTTTCCAGATAAATAACTGGCTAGGAAAGTGAATATATATTACTAAATAAATCATTATTATGGCCCCCAAAAGTATTGTCTCATTCCCAATTCATCTCTAAATAGCTTTTGGACTAATTCAGGTTCTAAAATTCAAACTAAATCCCATGCATCTTTGGTAAGAATTCTAAATTCTAATTCTACATTTTTGGACATGTGTGTCTACATATGTGTGTGTGTATGTGTGTATGTATCCAATATATGTCTGTGTCTATATATACACACACACACACATATACATATTTGATCTTCAGAAATGTTGTGAAGCTTATGTCAATATACTCTCCCTCCTTCTAGTCACATATCATTGTATTTTAGGGAAAAATAGGTTTCATTGTTTCCCTTTGCATTCCTTTTATTACTAGTATGTTTGAATATTGTTTTGCCTTGACCAGTTTACTTAACAATTTTGTTACAATTCTTGGTGCTTTCCTCTTTTAGAGCAGGAGTTGGCAAACTATGGGCTACAGGCCAATTCAGCCCCGATCTGTTTTTGTAAATAAAGTTTCATCAAGACACAACCAGGCCCATCATTTATGTATCATATTGTCTGTGTTTTTTTCTTGCTACAGCAGCAGGGGTGAGTAGCTATGTCAAAGATTGTATGGTCATCAAAGCCCAAAATATTTACTCTTTGTCTTTTCCTGGGAAGAGTTTAAGGGCCCCTCCTCATGTTTTGGAGGTCTAGTTTTTAAGACCTGCTTTTATCAATTTGAATGAGTTCCTTAGTTGGCAAGGATTTTAATTCTTGTTTGAAATAGTTCTGGCAAATATTTTATTTCAAGTGATTTTCCTGCTTGATGAGGCCCTGGTGATTTCCTCTTCTAAAGGGATTCTTATTCCCTCCTTCTCTCAAACCCCTGAGCCTGGCATGCTGAATGACACATGCAGTGTTCATTAACTTAGAAGGGTTGCTTTTGTCCTTTTTATGATGATTGTGGGAGGGCCAATTTTTTATCTGGTTTGTCACTTTCTTAGCAAAATTTTCACAGCTCTCATTCTTGACCTAGATGTTAAGAAAGAACCATTTCTGAGAATCAGTTAGGATCCTTCTATTTGTACCTTGATATCCTAGCTATGATAAAGTTTGATGCTGGAACGCATTGTTTTATATGGACTCTTAGTGTTCTTAAAAATAATTCCTTTGGGCATCTGGGTGGCACAGTCGGTTAAGTGGCCAGCTCTTGGTTTTGGCTCAGGTCCTGATCTCAGCTCAGAGTCATGAGAAGGAGCCCCACGTTGGGCTCCATGTCCAGTGAGGAGTCTGCTTGGCATTCTCTCTCTCTTTTTGCCTCTACCCCTCCCCCAGCCCTCTATTTTTCTCTCTTACAAATAAATAAATAAATCTTAAAAAAATAATCACTTATGTCTAATAACACTCTAAATCTTTCCTGAATGTTTTTATATGGTTTCACTCTTTCTTTTCTCCTTTTCATTCATTTTTTTTCCTCCATTTTTTTGGCCCCACTTTTTATTTCCTGCTAGTGACTGCTTTTATTAAATCTGTTTTCCAGGTTGTATCATTAATTCTGAGGGAGCCTTTTTTTTTTTCCTTTTTTAATTAAGAGTCAATTTGATGGTTACATAGTTTTTTAAAAATACCTATTAGTCCCTAGGTATTTTTATACCTGAGGAAATGGATCAAACCTGTGCTTCCCAATTATACATAGGATATGATCCAATATTTTGGCAAATATTTCTCCATTATGGTGATCAAATAATGTTACTTTGGCTTCTCTGAGTTTCCGTGTTTATCTGACCATTAAACGTACAAAAAGGAAAAAAGAACTAGACCCCATGACATTCAGTTTTCCTCTCTTTCTCTTCCACCTCTGTGTAAATTTCCCTCTACTTAGTCTTTAGAGCAGGGTCATGTATCTAACTGCGGATTGTGGCTATAAGAGGAAGTGACATGTGTCACTTCAAGTCTGAGGTATTAAGCATGATTTTGAGTTGCTCTTGACCTGACAACATTGGGAGCCACAGGTTGAGATGGAAGAGCTATAGATAGCATGGCCACCAATTGCCTGGTTCCCTGAGTGACTGTATGGAGGAGAGTTTCCTCATAACTTGTACATTTACCTGAACAAGAAATTGACCTGGGTTATGATAAGCCACTTAGAGTTTGTGGTGAATGTTATGATTATATAACCTCAACCCTTCTCATCAGCATGGAAATTAGTATTAGACATGGGGTTTCTACTAAAATTAAATACTTTGTATGTACTTGAAAGGCAGATAGTGAGAAAAATGATCCTGGAGGAGACATGAAAATATGCCACAAAGTGGGAAAACATTTGGTGAAACCACTGTATGTCAGAACTTGGAAGGCAGATCATATGCCTAGGAAAATTTGCCTCCTAAGTAAGAGGTAAACACAGAACTAACTGCCATTGGCTATGTTGGCAAGGTATTATAAAAATAAAGGTGAATTCAGGAAAGAATTGGCTGATTCACAAGCAGGATTGAGAAGAAATAAAGGGAATCTAGAAATATGGATTCCAACAGTATTGGAAAAACCAACCGCTTCTAACCCAAACAGAACACAAAGAGAGTTTCCATTCAACAAAACCTTTCAGCTGAGTATAGTATTTAAGGCAGAGAAAGTTTTAAAAGTGAGGTCTTCCTATCTGTTATTACAGATGAGCTTTAGGTAGCTACCATCAAATTGTAGGAAAAGACAGGGGGCTCAAGAAAACAAAGCACTACTGGAGATTTGAGAGCTAGGTATTTTATTTATTTTATTTTATTTTTTAAAAAGATTTTATTTGTTTATTCATGAGAGGTCGAGAGAGGCAGAAGCAGAAGGAGAAGCAGGATCCCTGCAGATCAGGGAGCCCAATGTGGGACTTGATCCCAGGGATCATGACCTGAGCCGAGGGCAGATGCTTAACTGACTGAGCCACCCAGATGCCATGAGAACTAGATGTTTTATAGTGTGGGTGTGGTTACTACACATGGAACTGGCTGAAAACAAATGGAGAAGAAGTCTCTTAAGTATTCGAGAAAAATGCGCCAAAGAAACCATCAGCCCAGACTAACGACACCTTTGTATGAGCTCACACAACTTCCTGTGAGGAAGGGGGTCAAGGAAGCTGAGCAGTCCTCAGGACACACATTTCCACATCCAGTCAAAGAAGGGGATGAAACTAAAAAAGAGCTTGTTGTAGGGTGGAGACTGGAATCACACACCAGTAGGGAGGCTTCACTGTGTGCTCAGCAGGACCTCAGAATTTATATGAGAAGCTGATTATGTCCCATTTGTCTTCTTTCTAAAAGTGAGTGTATTATTGCAATTATGCTGACCCTGTCACACTTCTGTGGATTGACTGTGTGCGTGCATGTGTGCATGGGTGTGTGCGTGTGTGTAGGAGTGGGTAATTTGGCTTTTAAATTCATAGATATCCAAGCCAAGAGAAACCACAAAGGAGCTGGGACTTTATCTAGGTGGGCTGGACTGGATGAGCTTCAGGCTGTCTCCTCGGGGAACCGTTGAACAAGTGTCATGTGTGGGAAGAAGATGGAACTGAGTATTTGTGAATAGAAGGTGATAGAGATTACTAGTCTTTATCATATTGATTATTTTCCCTGTGCTTGATAATTTCCCAACATCCTTTGGAGTTGATGCTGATGTGCTGTGAACAGAAAGGATGTGCTTTTCCTGAGAGTGATTAAGTTCTCTCAGCTCTTTCTCCCCTTGGTCTGGCAAATGCTGAAGACTTGGGTAAGATCAGTCTACCCAGGTCAGACTTACACTGGGTGCAAGAAGAGAACTTTGTGTTAAGCCATTGAGATCGGGAGTTCATCTTTTTTTTTTAAATAAATTTTACAAAGATTTTCTCACTGGAAAACTTATCTGGGGTTGTTTCCAGTAAACACTGGTGTAGATCACTTAAATAAGAAAGTCAAAGCTGCCCAGAATAAAAACTAAACAAAACAAAACAAACAATGACAACAGACTCTAATATTTGTTCTAGGTAGGAGAAAGCTGGTCTAATGTAGCAAATTCTGTCCCCCTTCAACTGAATTTCATGCTCCTGACAATTGTTCCTAAATCACGGGGAGGTCGATTATTTGATTCTAAAGACAACTTTTTTTTTTTTTTTTTTTTTTTTTTTTTTTTTACATTTTAGCCACCCTAGAAGACTAATTAATACTGTATGTCTTTTCTTTTTAGTACAAGGTATTGGTTTCCATCTATAACCATGGACAGGTAGAAAGCTACCTAGCACGTGATTTAATTAGGCCGGTCTCATTTTCTAAGTTAATTTATTTTTACCTAAGGACACCAGAGAAATTTGTTAAATATTTTATAAGAATCTGAATAAGCAGCCATGTTTACATTAGGGAAATAAAGCATTTGCTCATTAAAAAGGTTCAGAGGACATAAATCTGCTCTTAACACCAACAAAAATTGTGTGCAGGTTTAATGTGTGATGAGGAGTCGAGAACCTGGTACATGTGACTGCACCAGAATATTTATTTTTCTGCTTAATTAATGTTGCAATGTTTTAACGAAGAATGGAGCTCCCTAGAAAAGGAAACGAGAAAGCTAAGAGTGGATGGAATTAAGTAATTCTGGATGTAATTAAGTAAATTACAGAGGTAGAGATTTTGTCTGTTTGTTGTTATTTTTAAAATAACAACAGGGGATCTTGGAAAACAGAAGCAGTTTTCCAAGAGCAATGAGAAACAAATTCAAGAGGTAAAACTCAACTGGAATGGGCTTCTTAGGAAATGCACAGACCTATCCCTTTCATTTATAGATATTATCATTTCTCACTGTTGTATATAACTATGTAGAGATGGTCAAATTTCCGTATTTGTGGGTTAAAATGTGCACATGAAATTGCCTGAATAAGAATTTCCCCAAGGTTTTAAAGTTTCATTTGCTATTACAGAGTCTTCTTTTCTTGTTTAAACTCAGCTCTAACTTCAGAGTCCATCTTTCATCTCTCTCTCCAGCAGACTCAGATCTATTCAACCTGCCCACAAATATAAGACAGATGGAAATAAATAACTCACTAGAAAATCCACTTGGCGTGAGCACAGCAGTTTGCGTCTTAGAGGACTGGAAATGGGTCTGACTTTGAAGTCAATGAAGGAATGTATGACACTTAGAGAAAATAAATCTCCCCCCCACCTTCCCTATCAAGCCAGAGCTTTCTGGCCTTCTAGCTCCATGCAATAGTGAGTTCACGGATGCTACATTTGCAAGGCTAATGTCTCTGAGCAAAGACTGTTTACTACAATTGGGTAATCTGGTTCTCTTCTGTTCAGAGAGGCTCTCTAAAGTGTACTTCACATGGGAAAAGAAATGAGTATTATTCATTTTTAGGAGTCGGTTTGTATTGCTGTTTTGTAATCTGAATTTATACATGGCTTTCAAAACCCAATATCCATGCTCATCGTGATTATAGTAATAGACCAAACACAGTATTTTTTTTAATTCCATGAATTACATTAATTGCAGGTCCTTTGGGTACATTTCCTAGTGGAGTAGAATGACATCCCACAAATTCCCAATGTGATAATATTACATGAAGGATAACTCCTCGTTGAGATGATTTAAATGCATTTCTTTGCTATTGTGATAACTTAGTGATCCTTGTCCTTAAATGATAGAAAATAAAAACAAAATCATATTGGAATTTGGGACAAATATTCCACCAAAACTTTTTATTCTAAAGCCTGAAGTTAAAATAATATTTTAAGAATGATAAGGATAATTAGGGAGCCTACTAAAGAAACACTGCACTGAGCTAACTTTAGATAAGTGACAAATACTTAAAGGTTTAAGTAGTCAGATGCCTAGAGTAGTAAATTTTTAAGGTACTAGTATTTGCCTTTCTCAGATTCATTACTTGAGCATTTTTAGGCAGATAATTTCCCTGCATTTGTACAAATTTAATGAGGAACGTCTCTGTATTTTTAGAAAACATGAGGTAGTTTCACTTTGAGGGCTGTTTTATCCATGCTCCAAAACCAAACAGAGCCTCTTGACTTGATCAATTTGAGTATTGCACAGGTGAATGCAAATGAAAGCTTTTCTCTCAGCCAAATCTTTCTGTTTAACAACAGCAACAACAAAATACTTATTTTTATTTATTGAATAATTATCAAAATATTAATAATTATTATATCAATATATACTATGATATGACATGATAAATATTAAATAATATTAAGTATTAAATATTATAAAATATCAAAATTAAAACAAGAGAACCAAATGTCAGCTATGCCTTGCACCGTAAGCAATTTCTAGAGCAATTCATGGAAGAAAGGATCTGGTTTAATAGATTACTTGAGAGGTTCAGAATATATCCCTGTATTTACATGAATGAGAAGTGCCAACATAGAAATAACTTTTTAAAAGAAGTTATTCTACCTTAAAACTCTCCACCTGTGGGGTGCCTGGGTGGCTCAGTCAGTTAAGCAGCTGCTTTTCACACAGGTCATGATGCTGGGGTCCTGGGATGGAGCCAGGCCTTGGGCCTCCTGCTCAGTGGGGAGCCTCCTTCTCACTCTCCCTCTGCTCCTCCTCTGGCTTGTGCACTTTCCCTCTCTCTCAAATAAATAAATAAAATATTTTAAAAATAACAACAAACAGACCAAATCTCTACCTCTGTAATTTACTTAATTCTCCTGCAGTCTGTCCTTCCTGCCCTTAGTGATGTGAGCTCATTGTTCATGCTGTTGGAACATTAAAAAAATATTTTAATATAACATATTATTTATTTATTATATATACCACATATAATATATAACATAATATTTTAAAATATATTAAAAATATATTTTAGATTGCTTTAGGTGCTCAATTTAGAAGAACTTCTTCATATGCACAAAACCAAGTACAGGACTCTGGTCCTGTCTCCTGTAAGAGACAGTGGGATTTTCATAAAAATGATCTAAGAATCAGTAAATAATAAATGGGAAGAAAATATTTGAGGCATTTCCATTATTTAGAAAGAGAAGTTCATACTGCCACATGTCACTGAAGGCCATTAAAGATATTTAGGTTGAACACTGAATAAATATTTTTCATTATGAAATAGACCATGAGCAGAGGACACTTTCTCTTCTGTGATAGAGATATTAGTAAAGACACTGAAAGTATTTAGGGTAATAACATCTATTGAACACTCACTGTATACTAAGCACTATGCTAAATGCTTTACAAGAATTCACATTTAATTCCATCTTTCTACAAATCTGGAAGTTTGTTTTATCCTCAAGTTACACATGAGGAACTGAGGTTTAGAGAAGTTTACTTGTCCAAGATCACAATGCTGGTGAGCTATGGAGCCAAGACCAGAGGACCCAAGCCAGCGAAAGTTATTAAATTCTCAGGTCTTGGATTTTTCTTATGTAGAATGAAGATAATAAGGTCCATCTCTTACGAATTTTGTAGTAGAAAATGAAGTAGCACAGGTGCGTCTGGATGGGTTAAGCCTCTGCCTTCATCTCAGGTCATGATCGCAGTCCTGGATCAAGCCCTACATGGGACTCCCTGCTCAACGGGGAGTCTGCTTCTCCCTCTCCCTCTGCCATCCCCCCTCCTTATTCTCTCTCTCTCTCTCGCTCCTATTCTCTCTCTCAAGTAAATAAAATCTTTAAAAGATTGTAAAAGAAAAAAGAAAATTAGGTCATACCTATTAAATATACCTATTAAAGCATATTCAGTGAATGTTTAAGGGACATTATCCTTCTTAATCAACTGTGCACATAAACGGCCAAGACTTTGTCATGTGTAACACTGCATTTAAACTACATGTATATCCTATTCTTAAACTACAAGGTCTGGGAGGAGTTGCTGGGAACACGTTTTAGTCTTTCCATGTCTCCTTATCTTGTATCAAGTACACAGTCCAGGACATAGGAAGCTTGCAATGAATGTTGCCTCAATGGGAAATGAGTAGGAGATGGGACAAGGAACGCGACCATCTACTGTTGGTTGGAAGCCTGTCGGGCGATATGGTTCAGATTTTTAAATGTGCTTATTCTTCAGCTCAGCAATTTCAACTCTAAAAATGTTTCTTAAGGAAGGAATGAGATTTGTGTACCAAGATGTATTTTCAACTCACATCAACACAACCTTGTTTTCGATAGGAAAAAATTAGAAACATCCTAATTGCCAATTTAAAAATTGTACAGCAGGTCTACAACAGAATAGTGTGTAGCTATTAAAAGTGATTTGGAAATACACTTATTACAGGCAAAAGAGTCTCACGACATGTTTGTTGACAAGTGCAAAATGCTGTTTATGCAACTATAGGGTCCTCTTTCTATAACTCACACACATACATATTATAAAACTGCATAAATAAAAGAATGAATAATGGTTATATCCAGGGAGAGGATCACAGCCTATCTTTACTTCCTCATGCTTTGCTTTATTCCTGTGAATCATTTTGTAGAAAGCATATTTTTTATATTTGAGAAACTATAACACTATTTTAAGAAATGAATGACATCATCAATGCCTGAATTTATATTTATCTATGTATTTGTTTGTTTGTTTATTTATTTATTTATTTATTTATAATGCCTGAATCTTTGACATAGGACCTCAGCAGCAGGTTTTTAAAATCACTTCTTAAATGAGTTGTTTAGGATTTTGAAATTATTACAAACAAATGCCTTTTCGGCGAGTGGCCTTTTTTCTTGCTTTTGTAAATAACTAAACATAGGACCCTTTCAGTCACTTCTCAGCTTGCTTCTCCTCTACTCTTCATGCTTACATGGGGTCAGAGATATGGAATTTTGAACCACCGAGATAGGGGATTTTTAAGGTGGTTAATTATGGGGAAGGCCACAGGATATGTTTGAGGAAAATTTCTCTGTTGGACAAAATGATAGAACCCCAAGGTGCTTTAGTTTGATTTTTTAAAGATATAAGTACACATTAATATTAAATGGACAGATTTATTTCTGAGTATTTCGGAGAATTATTGACAATAGAACACTTGGTTCTAATCAGATTGGCTCTCAGCCTACTGTAGGAGGAGTTGTTTTATAAAAAGTGGAAAAAAAGCCCCCACTTCCATGTCCCATCTGTGGAGTGGAGCTTTGACAACTGTTGTTTATCATAGTGGACAGAATGAGATACAGAAAGACCCAAGAAGAAAAGCAATCAGTATAGAAAAGTGTACATATGATATATATGAGTAAATGTGATTCCAGAGATCAAAAGTGAGATCAAAATACGGGATTTCAGGAAAACTAGCCTCTTGGGTGTAGCTGTATTAAAAATTTTAAGCATTCATTTATAACTTGCAGAAATTTTAAGTAATCACAAATGTGTCTCCAGTGGCAAAGATATGGGTAAAATTGAACGTGATTGCTGTGTCCTTTGTCCTTAGAGGGAATTTCTTTCCTGGCTCGTTATTGCCTATTATGATCTTTGTAGTTGAGCTTTCCAAGATGGTATGAAGCAACCGAACACAGAGTAACTGTGAATGTGGCTTGGAAGAATTTTGCAACAACGGTGGTTATCATCTGCATAATTCCATTTTTGTTGTCAAAGACTATCAGTGCAGTTCTTATAAAACTTATTTTTCTCATGGAAGAACTTTCTATATGAAGAATATAAAAGCTTCGTTTTGGTTATTAGACCTGTGGGATCCCATACTGGAGACCACCAGGTCTCTTTTATTATGTGAAATAAGTGGGATTTTGCCTACAGTAGGGTCTGTGATTATTCAGCTCCTCCAAAAGTAACTCCTGACTTTGATTTTGCAAAACACATTAATATTAATTTTGTTGCTTGAACATTTGCTTTTCATATAACAGAATCCACATGCTTGGTTAAAGCCAACATATGCTGTTTATTATGCAGGTTTATCTGTTCCTGATGATATAGCACATAAATCAAATCTAAATTAAACCAACACCATTTCTCCCCTGTGCCATGATATTTGGGGATGAGATTGTTTGCTAAGGAATCATGTGGGAGAATAAAATACTTTTGCTTATTGAACATGACACAATGTATTTAGAATCCTTTGTGAGATATTCTGATGGTGCTCAATGGCAACCCCATTATGATCAGGAACTTTAAATATTTCCATCATAAGTCTTCTTGTTTACAGAGTTATTTAGCTTAACTTTTGAGATCTTTCACGTAGTTGCGCATAAGCTTACAAGCAACATGGAATTGAAAAAACATTAAATTGGCTTTTTTTTAAAAAAAAAAAAAACTTGTTCAGTTGGTTTTAAAATGTGGGATGGAGGAAACAGCATTAATAAAGTACATGTTTAAAAAGGCTTGGGGCCCATTTTTCCTCTTTTTGTCTTTAATGGAGTAAAATGTAGGTTACAAAAACATTCAGAGAGATGCTGGGGTGTTTCTTATGTGAAAATGGTCTATTAATTCCAGGACTGAAGGAGTATGGGCAGACATCTTTGTTAGCGGTTTCTTAAATTGTCTTTATAACTGAACCACTTATTTTTATATTTAGCTGTACTGAAGTGAACTTTTGGTGACAATTTCTCATGTTTCCATATCCTTCTTGCAATGTGGAACTACTTATCGACTTCGTAAATGCAATACACTCTTCACTGGAGATCACAGGCCTGATCTTGAGACTCTCAAATGCCCATCTGAAAGACATACTGGTCAACCAGCTTGCTAGACAGACCAGCATATTTAAGGCTTAGTTCAAATATTACCTTCTGCAAGCAGCTTTGCTCTATTCTTTTTTGCTTTAGCTTAGAGCAGCTTTGCTCTATTCATTTGTTTTTCAAATGTTTGTGCATTTGTTTGCTTTTTCTTTCTGGAGTTGACAATTCTCTTCCCTGCCTGTCAATTTTCCCAATAGTTTTTGTCTTTACAGATTGGTTGCAAGGAATAGATTCATTCCTGTTACCTCGGAGTACCAGGGAGAATATTATGAATCCTTATGCCCTGTAAATGGAACGTTCTCAGGAGTAGAACAGGTATGCTGGCTCCTGTTCCAGTTTGTTCTGGGCTCTGTGGTTTTTCTCCTTGGCATTTCTGTCCTCTCTCTTCTGGTTAGCATGGCCTTGGTGAGCTATATAGCTCAGCTTCTCTACAACCTCAGATACTGTTTTTTGCTTCCAATTCCCAATATGTGATGGTTCCCTTTCCTTTCCTTCAAGAGGTTTGCAAGCCCATGGCGTGTCTCTCTACAGCTGTCATCGCTGGCCCTTGGGTCAGCATCTCTGATTAGGGAAAAGAGACCATAATGTGTATGTCTGTGAATATTATTCTGTGAAGCCCTAATGAGGAGAAGGTGGATATTTTACATATAAATAAACAGATACATTTATTTTATTTGTCTGTATTTTGTGTAGACATAGTAGATAGAGTGTCAGGAAACTGGAGAAAAAGTGCAACAGTTAATCAAAATGGACTTCACATTGGGGCTAAAATCTTGTCTTCTGTTCCTTGAAAGGGAATAAAAATATTTCTACCTGAATAATTGGCAAGAGACTTAATATATCAGAGGGCTTTATGTTATTAAAACATAGAGAATAGAATCAGTGCATTTTGTTAAGTCCATATCACATCTTACCTCTTGATGGGGTTGCCCATTTTTCTCTTCTTAACCCTTCTTTCTTCCTTTTTACCTCCATTTCTTCTCAAATTCTCCTCTTGGATTTTTTCCCCATTTTCCAAGTATTTGTATCGTCCAGCCTGTTTTTCTTGGACATGTTCTTAATTATGCGGCCATCCTTAACAACATCATTCTTTCTCATAGGATCATCAATCAGCTATAATCATGAAATCTGTGTTTCCATCTTCAACCTGTTTATCAAGTTCCAATTTATAGGAGATTTCCAGCTGGCTACTTACAGGCATATGCAGTCCTGCCTTCCCAAATCAAATTCTTTGTCTCCAACTCTTGCCCTTGACAATATTTCTGATTTTTTTGTATTTCTTATATTAGCAAGCATTTCCGACTAGCCACTCAAGGAGAACGAATAGAAAATTCTCTATTTTTTCTCTTTTAGCTGCCAGCCTTAATCAGTCATCATCTTGTCAATTCTATTTACTATTTTCATAGTATAGAACTTTCTCAGATCTCACATAACTCTTTCTTTCTTCTGATTGGAAGATCATTTTCTATTCTACCAGCCTGTTGCTTCCAGAATGAGTTTACTAGAATATAAATATGTCACCTTACTCCTCTACTTAAAATCTTTCTTAAAAAAAAATTATTTATTTGAGCTAAAGAGACGGAGACAGAGCATGAGCAGGTGGGAGGAGGCAGAGGGAGAGGAAGAAGCAAACCCCCCTGTTGAATGGGGAGCCTAACATGAGGCTCGACCTCATGACCTGGAGATCATGACCTGAGCCAAAGGCAGATCCTTAACCGACTGAGCCACCCAGGTGCCCCTACTTAAAATCTTTCAGTGGCTTCACAATGTCTGTGGAGTCAAACTCACATTTATTTTCCATGGCATCGAAGATTTTCTTTTCTTTTTAAAGATTCTATTTATTTATTTGACAGATCACAAGTAGGCAGGGAGCCAGGCAGAGAGAGGGGAGAAGCAGGCTACCCACTGAGCAGAGAGCCTGATGTGGGGCTTCATCTCAGGACCCTGAGATCATAACCTAAGCTGAAGGCAGGAGCTTAACCTACGGAGCCACCCAGGCGTCCCTGGCTTCGAAGATTTTTCAATGGTCAAACCCCTCCTCTCACCTTTGTTCTTACCCTCCTTCTTTACATATTCTTTCCGGCATCTGTGCCTGATATAAACACACAAAGTGTGTTCTGGTTTGTGTAGAGGATTAAATGAAATACAGTCTTTCACCATTCTAATGAAGAGTGCAAAATAAATTCACACTTTAACAATTTTATCAGTCACCTATAAACTATGTTGAACTTTTTACTTCTGCTAAAGCACATGGGAGTATTTTTATGAAAGATTGCTATAATATCTCGCTTACCAAATAGAAGGGACAAAATATACTTTTCATTTTGAATTGATTAAATGACAAAGAAAATTTACTTGTGCTGTGATCTATGAAATAGACAGGAGGTGTAAACTGGGTAACTTGAATCATATAATATTTAAACAATTTATATATAGTCTTATTATCTAAAAATTGACATTCTCTTTTTATTAAAAGAAAGAAAGCACCGTATGTTTAAAAAACTAAATGTAATTCAGCATTTCAGTTTTGCTTCTGATGAGTTCAGAGGCTATTTGAGAATCGAATTTACTGACTTATGATATGGTCTGTAAGAAGAATCTGTAGAAAAAAATGGGGTTAGATTAGAAAAGTAGTTGTGGTCTTAAGTTTATAGGGATTTGAATTATATATTTTGTGGGAAAGGTCAGAAATTGAATTTAAACTATTTGCAAATGCTTTTGTTCTATTTCTATTGTATCATCAAATATGATTTTTCTTTTCTGTTGTATAAGTCCTCCATAGCTAGCTGGGTGAAGTGACTATTAAAATTTATGAAATTAATTTTCAGGTGTTTTTTTCCTATTCATTATCCTGTTCTTTTCATAATTGATAAACTTGAAATGATTAGTGTTCTTCTAAAGTAAACATTTCATAGCAAGCAAAAAATTCCTCCTTGGAGCATAAGATAATCACTAAAATTGTTACAGTGAGAAAAGGTCAATATTTCAATCTTGTTTATTTCAGTTGGCATAAAAATGAATTGGCCAGATTTTCATTTAGAAATAGTATAATTTATCAAGTTAACTATGTAAAAACCTTTAAAAAAGTTAAACAACTAAACATGTTCCATCTATCTGATAAAATATGTTTGTCTATAAAGGTCTATCTGATAAAACATGAATCATTGAAAGATTGGTTATAATCAAAACATCAAGTAGAGATGGAAACAGTGTTCCTTCTCTTGTTTGCTTGTTTTATTTTTTTATTTTATAAATCTCCTTTGTCCATCATGATGTATATTTTAAGTCTGGTTGCTCTTAGCTATTTTTATTTTCTGTGAAGACTTTCAGTTTGTCGTGTGTATCTCTGAACTTTGGAGAGTTTTATTATTTTCCTGTCACTCTCCCTTAAGTGGTTTTCTCCATAAATAAAATACATTCTGGGTAATAAAATGCAAACAACTCTTTCTAATACAGTGCCTCAGGGGGATATATTACTCTTTGCGATGACAAAATTTGGTCAAGTCCATTCTGAAGATCTAAACAGCAAATGTAGGTAGAAATATAGAAGATATATATGCACTTCAGTAATTCCCAACTCTATTATGGTTTTGTGCTATGTGTATTTGTCTCCATTGCTGCCGTAACAAATTACCACAAACCCCAGGCTGATTCTAATGTTCTTAATGACATGTCACACCATTGGAAAGGCCATGGGTTAGCCTAGATTAGTTTGTCTGAATAACAGTAGTTGTTTGGACTTGCAGGGCATCAAGTTCAATGCTATGTATAAAAAAATATGTGTCCAGTTGATAAATAGGGGCTGTCAGTTTCTGGTCTGGGGGCTAAACTGGAAACTGATGATGGATGACTGACTACAAAGATAACATGATTGTAGTTAACCATGTCTAGGACTACCGAAGAGCACCAGACAACTTTCTTCAGAATGAGACAAAATTCACTAGGAAGAGGTTCTTACTTCTTCATGTCCTAAACTTTCATTGAAACAAGCTCGAGGAGTGAACGAGCTGTCCTAATAAGACCCAGTGTCTAGGAAATGAACATTTGATCCTCAATCTTCAAATCATAGAAATTGAATGCTAGAAAGGATCTTGGAAGATCATTTTCTCCATCATCCTAAACATATGCAGAACATGTAGACTAGTGAAGAAAAAAAAAAAAAAATGGAGCACTTGCTCAGGGTCCAGCTGCGCATTGTAATGGGCATAAAACAGCAAAGGTATAGCTCTATTCCCCACCTTTTACATCCTCAAAAGTTCCTAATCTGTTGACTCTGACTGTGATTATGGGCTCTATATGCTACTTATATATAATGATATTTAAGAAACTATTAAGCATATATAATGTTTATATCATTCTCTCTACATAGCTTCATAATTCATAACGGGGGCAACTAAAGTCTTAGTTTTCTGTCCCTCTGATTTTTTCTCTATTAATAGTTTGTGTAATTTGATCACAACTGAATAAGTGCTTTGGCTTCAAGATCCTAGTTACTGGTGACAGAATTCTCCTAATCTTTGTTTATGCATTTCCTCAAAGTAGAGCTCAAGGTACCAAGTCTCTACCAGCTAACAGCTTTGAGGTATTGCTCATGTGTTAAATGAGAATTGTGGGCTTCCCTATTGAAGTTCTCTTTCTCCCCATCATGCCTTATGTTTGTCCCCATATTCTCTTTGGTTGCTCTGGGATTATGAAAGATTTGGAGTTCTCTGTGATCTGGGTCACTTCCTGCTTGGAAAAGAAAGAAAAGACCTCTCTCCCCACTCTAAAGTGTGAAGTTACTTTCCAGGTATCATTTTTAAAATAGCTTCTAAGAGAATAAGACGAGGGGATTTTATCCTTCAATCACTTGATGTCCAATATCCTGGAGGCTAATCCATGTTCAATACAAACAAATATGAAATTCGGGAACATAAGCCAATTAAAAAAACCCATAGTCTTGCTCCCCAAACACTTTTACTGTATACCTTTTAATAAATTTCTTTTCAAGGTATAATCATTACTTTCATGCATCTCTAGTTTGTTTTCAACTTTACAACTATATATTTTTCTTATTTTTAATATTATCTACATCTTATTCCACAAAGTAAAATTTTCATAATGTCTGTGCACATTTTTTGCAAACAGTTGGAAATTGTGTTTCCCCTAATTTTACCTCTATAATTATCTCTGTGCGTAGAGTACTGCCAGCCTTCATACTTAGGATAATTCCTTAAAAGATATTGTCAGAATATAAGTGGTAATTGGCAGAATTGGCCATGGTTCTCCACACCTCACAAACCCATGCGCCTTTGCCGTGTCATTTTGTGGGTTCTCCCATCCAGAAGTAAAATCTGGTCCCCATTGCCCTAATACCTGAATCAGAACATGTGGCTTTTTTTGACTAATAAAATACAGCAGAAGTGACTTCTTAAACTCAACACACACAAAACAGATAATCATGTCAAAAAATGGGCAGAAGACATGAACAGACACTTCTCCAATGAAGACATAGAAATGGCTATCAGACACATGAAAAAATGTTCATCATCACTAGCCATCAGGGAGATTCAAATTAAAACCACATAAAGATACCACCTTACCCCAGTTATAATGGCCAAAATTAACAGGACAGGAAACAACGTGTGTTGGAGAGGATGTGGAGAAAGGGGAACCCTCTTACACTGTTGGTGGGAATGCAAGTTAGTGCAGCCACTTTGGAAAATAATGTGGAGACTCCTTAAGAAACTAAAAATAGAGCTTCCCTATGACTGCAATTGCACTACTGGGTATTTACCCCAAAGATACAGATGTAGTAAAAAGAAGGGTCATCTGTACCCCAGTGTTTATAGCAGCAATGGCCATGGTCGCCAAACTGTGAAAAAAAGCCAGATGCCCTTCAACGGAAGAATAGATAAGGAAGATGTGGTCCATATACACTATGGAGTATTATGCCTCCATCAGAAAGGACGAATACCCAACTTTTGTAGCAACATGGACGGGACTGGAAGAGATTATGCTGAGTGAAATAAGTCAAGCAGAGAGAGTCAGTTATCATATGGTTTCACTTATTTGTGGAGCATAACAAATAACATGGAGGATATGGGGAGATGGAGAGGAGACAGGAGTTGGGGGAAATTGGAGGGAGAGATGAACCACGAGAAACTGTAGACTCTGAAAAACAATCTGAGGGTTTTGAAGGGGCGGGTGGGGGGATGGGAGGTTGGGGGAGCCAGGTGGTAGGTATTACGGAGGGCACAGATTGCATGGAGCACTGGGTGTGGTGCATAAACAATGAATTCTGTTACACTGAAAAGAAATAAATTTAAAGAAAAAGAAAAGAAAAAAAAATGACAGTCATGTTGGTTCCATGCTAGGTCTCAAGAGGCCTTGCAGGATCTGTCTGACACTTGGAATCCTAGCTGCTATTCAACCAGCAGCTGATCGGTGATCAGCCAGAGGCACACAGCTCATTGATCCCTGCTGCTCTAGTGAAACGTCTAAAAGCAGTGCAGCCTCCCTGCATGGTAGCTGAGGCTGATTCCAGAGTGAGCCCAGCAGGACCAGAACTACCCAGTTACAGGTATAATCAGTGGCTGTCACTTTCCCTAAGTTTAGAAGTGGTATTTCACAGCACAGCAAATGTATGCAAATGTATATTTGTTCAGAAAGAATGAACATTTTTCAGCCTTTTAATTCATATCGATAAGTGGTTTCGAAAACCTTTGTTAACAATCTGCTACCCTTTCCAGCCAGGGTTATTGCTACTGTATTTTCTGGCTTGATGAAAGGTATTTGGTGTTCTGTTTCCCCTTTTTAAGTGCATCATTTTCAAAGCTATTTGTTTCCTCATTCTGATGATATCATTACCACTTTAGATGTCATTTTATTGAAACAAATCTTATTTCAGGGTAAACTTTTTCCCAACTTATTTTCCTAGAAATTCGAAAATATTTGTGAGGTTTATTTCCTCTGAAAAGGTCTAAAAATGCAGCACAGATGTAGATTTTCATTTGCCACATGGTAATTTTTTAAAATCTCTTTCCAGTGTTTTTAATTCAGTAATTATCAAATTTATAAAAGTTAGGTTGTTTATAGTGAAGTTTCTACCAGCTCCATATGACCTCATTGGATGTTGATCTCAGTGATTAGGACTGCTCTAAGTTGTTAAAAGTCATGTGATCCGTCTTGACTCACAGCAGGAAGCAAGAAGGTGAGACACTTATATTTAAATTAGGAAATTTGCTTCTGGATCAAGTAGATGTGCAGAAAATGTAGGTGCAGTATTGACCATTCTACTTGTGAGACTTTGAAGTGTTACCTTCACTCAATGCTTTGTTGTTGCTCCCAGAATAAGAGCACACATGGCATGGTTTATGTTACTTTTTTTTTTAAACTCTTTTTGTTTAAGATTTAATTTATTTATTCAAAAGAGTGAGAGAGATCATGAGAGGAGAAGGTCAGAGGGAAAAGCAGATTCCTTGCGGAGCTGCAAGCCCAATGTAGGACTTAATCCTGGGACTTACCATGCCCTGGGCTGAAGGCAGACACTTAACAGCTGAGCCATCCAGGCACCTGTGGCTAAGGTTGCTTTTGGCTGTAGGCTACAGAAAACCCACTCAAGCAGTCCTCAATCCTGGGGCTCATTTGTTGGGCCAATGTTTAGCCAATTCTCACTTGGATAGTTTTACTAGTTTTTTAAGACTTGAAATAATGTTTCCATTGCTTGCTAAAGAGCAGAAATAATAATGGCAATAAGTAATAAATTAATTAATGAGAAGAAATTAGTATATAAAACTTGTAGGTATTCTCTGTGGCCATATGCTTTCTCATTGGTGTACAGCCATGAAATTTTTTGGCTTATGATATTTGCATGATTTAGAGGATCTCATCTGAGCTCAGCTGATCTCTCCTGGGTTTGTTCACATGGCTGATGTCCGCTAGCTTCTTTCTGATCTCCCCTGGCCTTGCTCCTATCTCTCATGATGGCCCCAGCTTGGATAAATAGAGTGACTCAGCTCTGTTCCACACAGGCGTCATCCTCTAGAAGGTCAGCCCATGTATGTTCTCACGGTAAAAACAGAGGAGTGAGAGAGCCACACACATGCTTTCAATTTGTGTCACACTTACTAATACCACATTTGCCTAAGCAAGTCACTTGGTGCAGCCTAGAGACAGTAGGCTGGCCCTGTAAAGTCACATGGCACAAATACATAGATACGGAGAGTGATAAAGCTATGAAGCCATTGATGAAATCAAACCACAATAAACTCATAAACTTAGTTGCTATAGGATATGTCACAACACCTACTGATGTCACAATGATCTATTGAGAAATTGTCCCCTTCTTGTGAGATTCAAAGCATTTGCAGTTGTACCTCTCTGTTGATCTGTGTCGTAGTATATGCATTATCTACAAAGTGTTCTGTGGTTTAGGAGAATCAGCATTTTGTCCTTGCCCTTTAATTACCTAATCATTGTTGCTTTGAAATACATGTATCTCTTACTATAGGAATCTATGGGGATAGTGAGTTTGGATAACAGAGGCCTGTGTTATAATTATGACACTTTTTTTTTTTTTAAAGATCCACCTATTTATTTTAGAGAGCGAGCGAGCATGCGTTCTTGTGGGGAGGAGCAGAGGGAGAGGAAGAAAAAGTCTCATGTGGTCTCCATGTTGAACTTGGAGCCCAAGGCAAGGCTCCATTCCAGGACCCTGTGATCATGACCTGTGCTGAAACCGAGTCAGGTGTCCAACTGTCCATGCCACCCAGATGCCGCTAATTAGGAATCTTTAAAATCTGTGGGAGCACAGCAAAGATTTTATGAAATAAAATAATAAACTGCTTCCTGGAATATCTTCTGATGATGGATAAAAATCAGAAATGTCTGGAGTGTATTTTGATAGCATGCAAGAATTAATATAAAAACAAATCATTTGTATTGCTTGAATGAAAAATAACTTGATTATTTTGATGTAGTTGATAAATAGCTTATCATTGCTTTTAGTATTGAAAAAATGTTAAATTTTCTGCCAATACTGTAGAAAGAGCTAAGCATATGTATTTCATTAGAATGTTAATCATGTTCCATTAAAGCTCATGGTTCAAATAAAGAAAATTTACAGCCATCATAGAGGGGCAA
Source organism: Mustela nigripes (assembly GCF_022355385.1). Taxonomy (NCBI): domain Eukaryota; kingdom Metazoa; phylum Chordata; class Mammalia; order Carnivora; family Mustelidae; genus Mustela; species Mustela nigripes. Next base: position 192,162,849 of record NC_081558.1, read on the forward strand.
TCATTAGTCAGTCCCCAGCTCAGTTTCACATAATATCACATCAATAAGTATAACATAACAAACCATTTGAAATAATATGAACTTCCAAAAAGGATTTTTCAGAGAATGTTAATAAAGTAAGAAAACATTTAGAAACAATCAGAATTTTAATTTATATTAGAAATATTCAAGCATTTCTAGATATAAAATATTAATAACATTTCTCAAAAATAACACTAATCTGTGCATATTATTGTAATCTAGATTTATGGTTCTACTTGTCCGGAAGCATACAATTATTTTTGGAAATAGTTTTGGAACTTTGCCACTTTTTGGGAAAAATCTACATAAAATAATGAAATTTCAATTTTCTTTGTTAAATCTTCAACTGTTTTACAAAAAATGACTGATAATTAAATGTGAAATTTGGGACTGAAGGTAATTTTATGGTTTTCATTGATCATGGAACTGGAAGGAATACTATCTGAAATAATCTATCTCTTTATTGGTGGTAGTCAAAAAAATTAAATGAGAAATATCTGCATGAAAATCTTATGATATAATTTATCATAGTTGTATAATATGATATATTATTATATCATACATGTATATGATATAAATCTGTCTTTATATAGATTTCTATAAAAGTTTTCTTTTATAAGACAGATTTCTATAAAAGTTTCCGGATGTTTTAATTCGACACTATATTATCACATTTAATTATTTCTGGATAAGGCACTAGAAAATGTAAATAACACAATCATTAAATTTCTTTCTTGATGAGGTTTATACTCATCATATGTTAGATAAACATTAGAACTGAGTGACTTATTAAGTGACCAGAAATTCACACAGTGAAAACTACAAAATTATTTGTACCAGGACACCTAAGTGGCTCAGTTGGTTAAGCCACTGCCTTCAGCTCAGGTCAAGATCCTAGAGTCCCAGGATTGAGGTCATTGTTCAGTGGCAAGTCTGCTTCTCCCTCTGACCCTCTCCCCTCTCATGCTCCCTCTCTCTCAAATAAATAAATAAAATTAAAAGAAAAAAGAAAAAGTATTTGTACCTCTATGGGCAGCTGATGCCTCTAGAACAACAAAGGCAGTTTGCAAGATTTAAGTGTTGTATGTTCACTATCTGAGAAACTTGGAAGAGAAATAATTAAAACCTTGGAAAATGGACTTACTTTTTTTTTTTTTTTTAAGATTCAGGTTTTAGTAACAGTCTTAGAGCTTTCACTACTTTGTTTAGCTTTGTATTAAAAATTGTTTTATTGGTACGCCTGGGTGGCTTAGTTGGTTGGGCAGCTGCCTTCAGCTCTGGTCGTGATCTCAGTGTCCTGGGATTGAGTCCCACATTGGGCTCCTTGCTCGGCGGGGAGCCTGCTTCTCCCTCTGCCTCTGTCTGCCAGTGCTCGCTCTCTCTCTCTCTCTGACAAATAAATAAATAAAATCTTAAAAAAAATTGTTTTATTAAAGTGGGCAGAGTAATTGAATGCATGCTAAAAATGATTAAATCTATAAAACTAAATAAAGTTGGGAAAGAGAACAAGATACAGAAATAAAGGCACATGTTATAACATTTGAAGCAAAAGAATTCCAATGAAAACTCTATTACATTCACTGATAAATCTTATAAAATTGATATCACAAGCAAAATATTTAACAAACTTCCAAGTGCTTTCAATTTATTGAGTTTTGGATTTTTTCAAATAATATTAAATGTGTGGATTAATGATAAATAAATGTCAGCATTAGGTTAAGTAATTAAATATTCTATTTAAAAATATTATCATTAACTAGTAATAGATATATTTATTTTTATTTAGAAAGTGAGAGTGGGAAGAAGTAGAAAGGGAGAGAGGATTATTTTTTTAAGATTTATTTATTTACTTATTTTAGAGAGACAGTGAGCTCATGAGTGGGGATAGGGACAGAAAAGAGAATCCCCAAGCGAAGTCCATGCTAAGCGTAGGGCCAGAAGCCACTGGAGTTGGACACTAACCTACTGAGCTGTCCAGGTGCTCCAAAAGAAAGAATCTTAAGCAGGCTCCATACTTCGTGCAGAGCCCAACATGGGGGCTCCATCTCACAACCTTGAGATCATGACCTGAGTTGAGATCAAGAGTTGGATGCTTAACCAAATGAGCCTCCCAGGGTTCCCAGTAACAGACATATTTAATATATAAAACCCACAGAGGATTATGTGCTAGAAATATTTTGCATATGACTTTTACTGATTTAGCAGAGACATAGAGAGGATTCAGTATAATCAATTACATTTCCCTGCTTGGGCTATGCCGCGTAGTAATGAACAGTTTACGGGGATGTTTTAGAAGTTGCTACGTTAAGTCAAACCGTGACTCAAATACAGGCTTCATTTAGCTCGAGGCAGCCATATCAGGGGTCTAATTTCTAAAAAATCAATTTGGAAGTTGATTTGGAAAGATTTTATGAGTTGCATATTTTGTGAGTTATAGTTATGTGACAACATATATCACTTAACCAGGAGCTTCAATACGTGTAAGTACATATGCATGAGTAATTTATTTCATATTGGTTTATACGTACACATATATCACAGCTACAGGTTGTTTGTATTTTTGTTCAAGTTTTTATTTATTTATTTGACAGAGAGAGAGAGAGAAAGATCCCAAGTAGGCAGAGAGGCAAGCAGAGAGGGGGGGGGGGAGCAGGCTCCCTGTTGAGCAGAGAGCTAAACGTGATCTTGATTGCAGGACCCTGTGACCATGACCTGAGCCAAGGGCAGAGGCTTAACCCACTGAGCCACCCAGGCACCCCAGGCTGTTTGTATTTTGAGTGCTACTCTACTTTATTTGGTCCTGTCCACGGAAGACCAGACACAGGCAGGAGGAGATTTGTGGCACCTTTCAGCCAATGTGTCTCACCCTGTTTCTCTCTGACTCCTTTGGCTTTGCTCTCTTCTGTATGGATCTGTCCTTTAGGAATAGAATCCCCAGCAGGTGGCAAATTGTTGAAGCCATCCTGTTTGGGCATCTTCGCAAGCTGACAGCCAAAGAGAGAGAATCTTCTAGTAGTGTTTCCCTTGAGAGCAAGAAAACTTCACTCCCTCCACAGGAAACCCTCTGAGCTGGGCTCGTGACCCAGACTGTGTCTGAGGCACATTCTGAACCTGGTTTCTGGGGTTCAGAGAATGTCAGACATGGGCTGGCACCAGCTGAGCTCCTGAATAGTTGAGGCTCAGACGACGTTAGGCCTCCAGACTTCCCATGCCTGGGACTGCACTCTGGGGGTTCAAATGAAAAGGGAACGGCCACCTGTCATACACAGTGCAAGCAAAGTAGGTTCAAAGGTGGCACTTTTAGCCTTCTGTGCCCCGCTACCAGCCTGAATTTCTAGTACGCCCCCTGCATTACTTTGTGCACATGAAACCCCAAATCACTCTGAACGAGGGACAGTTCCCTGAACCAGCAAAGCAGGTCCCTCAGCCCTTTTTCCTCAGATAACTCATTCTGGAGTGATGTTTTCTATTCCCAACCCATCAAAACCCAAATGCTGTCTCTTGTTGTGAAGTTGATTTTACTTGTTCTAAGGCTTAAAATGACAGCAAGGTAGTTAACTAATTATTATTCCTTGCCCTTAGAGAAATGAAAGGTCACTTCAATCTCATGCAGGATATGAAATGCTTAGTTAAGTAATGTAAATTGAGTTCAGTTTTAATATCAGTCATTTGCTTGAGAAAGTAAAAAAAAAAAAAAAAAATGGTTTTCCTGAGAGAGAACCCGAGATTGTACTAAATATACCTAATGTGGATTGCTAAAGGCAGAACACCTAGAACTTTGAGGAGTATACTATGAACTACTGAGGTTTCTTTGGAATTTCATTTGGCTGTGCTTTGGAGGTGAGCGCTGGGTATCAAGAGAAGGACTGTGTCTGCTCTTGGAATGAGTAAGTCAGGAGAAGCTGGGAGACTGTTTCTGGGCACAGAGACATCAGTCCTATTGTTTGGTTACTCCCGGTGAATTTCTGAATGAACACATTGTAAATCGATAGAAACTGTTTATCCCTTCCCTTCTTCCATATATACAACAGTGAGTTTAAAAAAGAGAGGGGTTCCACTCCCTCTTTTTCCACATTGTTGGACGAGACGAGATTGCCTTTGATTATTTAATCTTAAGGGAAGTTCAGGCTTCCAGTCCAAGCGCAGTTTTGAAGGCGTTGAGGGACAAGTGTCAAGTTTCAGGGGATACGCGGAGGTTTCGCCACATCTTTGGAGGCTTTCTCATCTATTACCCATGTACTCTGCCACCAAGTTCTCCAGCAGTTAGCTGGTTAACAAGCTAAGCTACAACTTCTACTGGAAATAGAACAGTGAGAATCTGGGATTCTAAAATTTGTATTAGCAAAAGGTCTAAAACTCCTTTGCATTATCTTAACTACTAAAGAATCCAACGGCATTAAATAGCTCTAGAGAATGTTTGCCCAGGGGAAGGCTGTATTTTTGGCAAGTTGAAAAATGTTGAATATCAATAAAAATCATCCCTGACTATATACATTTCTGCTATGTTATTTCCTTCTAGATTTTTCCCCAAACTTTTACTTTGAAGACATATTTAATAGAATACTAAAATTATGTATTTTAAGTTGTCTCTACATAAGTTTTACAATTTTCCTCTTGTTGCTATGATCTTCATAATTACTATTAAATGTAACTAATTTTCCAAGGAACATTCTCTAGTTTCTGACTGCCTCAGTAACCTCAATAAAGAAATGAATTTATTATCATCTTTCCTCCTTTTGAATGTATTTCCCTTGGCTAAATTTCTAGACAGAGAATGATTGAATAAAAGGTTCTGAAATGCTTATGGTTCATTATACGAAATGCCAAACATTTTTCAAAAAAGGGTTTTAAACAGTTTATATCTCGTAATATGATATTTAACAGTTTTGTTATTCTCCAACATTATGTATTACATTTAGTTAAAGTTTATTCATTTATTTTTTACTGTTCCTCTTTTAGGCTTATAGCATATCGTAAGCTTCTAGAGAAAGTGGGACTGTGTGTGTATTGCTCAACTTTTAATTTTCTGTAACACTGGAACAGTGCCTAATCCATACCAAATGAATGGTAAATATTTGCTTCAGCGATCTGAATTAATAATGAATTTTTTTTCACTGTTATAGTAAATGCCAAATTACTTTGTATTTTGGTGAATTATTTCATTATGATCTCAGCACTTTTTTAAAGTTATCTGAGACCTGTGTTCTCTATTCTTGGTGTATATTTTTAAAAAATGAAATGCTTCATGGGTTTCTGTGTTGTCTTTATAAGGAGACATGTTTACCTTCTCCAGGTTGTGCCAATTTTAAGATATTTTCTGCCAAAGCATGCATCATTCAATTTCATTTTACTAATAGAGCAAGCAATTATATCCCCGAGTTTACAGTTTGCATTTGAGATACAATCAAAGCTAAACATTTTAATGCTTATTTACTAAAATTGTACTTATTTTGTAAATTTTGCTTATGACTTTTTTCATTCATATGCTCAGTTTCATTTTAACACAATAATTATAATTAAGTTTTAATATTTTCCTGTTACATTTGCTCTAGATGTTCTTTTTAGCTTTTTTGGATTTTTATTTAATGGCTATAATTCAGAAATTTCAAAATTTTATATAGTGTTTTTTTGTGTATTCTTTTTTTAGCAGAATTACCTTTTTTCTTAGGTAGTTCAAAAGTTATTGACAGCAGTTCATATTGACCCACATTAAACAAATATCCAGTTTTATTTTCTTTGAGGTATTCTGGATGTTGTTAATGTTTTAAGTAATGATCCGTACTGCATTTAGAGTATATTTAGGGATGGGTCATTATATTTTTGTGATGGATTATTATTTTCTGAATAGACTTTTTTTTTTTCAAACTTGCAGAATTATCTAAGCATATTTTATTTATTTTATTTTTTAAAAATCTAAGCATTTTTTAATTAAAAAATTTTCTATCTTGATGTATGGGTTAGATCTTAGTTTTCTCAACTTTTCCATATCATGTGCTGATTCTTGTACCACACTATTTCATTTATTGATTGGTTATCATATATTTTAATGTAAATCTAGTCCCCCATTATTTTTCTTTTGAGACTATTCTGAAATATTCTTTACTAATTAATATTCAAAATAAAATTAGTCATCTGAATACCATGGTCCAAGAAGGAGCTTAAGATTTTGTTTATGTTTATATTAAACATTTATATTGTTTTAGAAATGACTAATCTTATACATAACTGTTTCTTCCCATCCAGGAACATGTTATATCTTTATATTTAGTCAAACATAATTTTCTTCCAGCAAAACTTTTTAGTGTTTGCAGTATGTCACCTGTATTTCTCAGTCACATTTTAAAATTATGATTATAATTTTGGTTAATATTGTGATGAGATACATTTCATCTTTTTACTATCCTTTTTACTTGGTTATTTAGGAATGCTGTTGAGTGTTACATTATTATCTTGTCTCCTTCTTATACTTAATTATATGTATAGTTTGATTTCTTGATAATGATATGTCTCCTCTTTTCTTTTAGGTATGTACATTTCCTTTCAGTACGGTGACAGTTGCTTTAGTATAGACATTTCTTATCATGACAAGTAATCAGAATTTTATTTCTATTTTCACTGGTTTTTTATTTATAAATAAATGTTGAATTTGAGCAATGTATTTTTATTTTATTTATTTATTTTAAAAAAGATTTTATTTATTTATTTGACAGAAAGAGAGATCACAAGTTGGCAGAGAGAGAGGGGGAAGCAGGCTCCCCGCTGAGCAGAGAGCCAGATGTGAGGCTCGATCCTAGGACCCTGAGATCATGACCTGAGCTGAAGGCAGAGGCTTAACCCATTGAGCCACCCAGGAACTCCTGAGTAATGTATTTTTAAAGGTATTCATATTCATTGAAATTATTGTATTTTTGTACTTATTTTTAAATTGTGATTGTGATTATCCTTCTATTGGAAAATTGTGGAATTTCTGAGCCAAGCTTTTTAGATCGTGATAAATTGTCTTACCGTACTAAATCCCATATGCTGGTTTGTTTTTAAATCTGAAAAGAAGCAGAAGGAAAAATAGCTGCAATAATTGAGTATTTACTCAAATATTTATGGCTTAGGTAATCTATTTATGTCTTAGAGTTTGCCAAAATGTTTATGGGAAACTCAGTCTTCTCTGGCAATGCTTGCAGACCTTTTGTATTGGCTGAAGGCTGATTATCAGGGGATGCCCAACGTTCCCTATGGGCTGGTCAGTTTTCCCAACATTCTTCTGCTTGAGGTAGTTATCAGGATATTGATAGGGTTTGGAGGGGTATTCTGGTAATTCAGCAGGCAGACTTTCACTTCTTCCTTCTCTGACAGTATAACATCTTATCCTTATTATCAGCTGTTTTTTTGTTCTGTGGGACAGCTTTAGACATCAACATATCTGCTATGGTGAGGGGTGATGGTTCATCATGTTGTTGGCACAGCCTGAAAAGGGGCATCTATGGTTCTAATATTTTTGTTTCAGACTCTCTACCTAACTTTCTGTTTTATGGGTTACCCGCACATCCCTACTCCCCTTTCTCTGGAGATAATGGATATCTTCATTCCTGAACCTTTCTAGAATTTTATGATGTGATTTGGCTCATTTATGCTGGCATCTCTCCAAGAAGTCACTTAACTTTTTGTTACTGTGACCCCATCCATATGCCTCCCGAATTTTATTGGCTTCACTGGAGTGCTTTTATTTCCTTTACCATTTTCATGGTCTTGTGTGTTAACGCTTTTATTTATTTATTTATTTAGCTGTGTAATTTTCATTTTAGTCAGGTTTGGGGAGGAAGCAGAGAGAAATGTGTCTGCCATGTTTTTCAGGACGTCTCTGTCATGATCTGTGTTTATATTGTCTGTGGTAGACAGAGCCAATTAACTCTGCCCTGGCATCAGGGAATTTACCCATTGCTAACAAGACTTCAGATTTACCAGCTTTGTGGTTTTGAAGGAGTGGGCTTTTATTGACCCAAGCTAATCATCATCCTTGATAGGGGATGGTGAAAAATCTTCTGGTTCTTGGCTTTATTTTTCCATATGGAAAGATTTCAAATGGAGTGACACTCCCCGTTCCACATTTAGTTTTCTTTTTTTCTTTTTTTTCTTTCTTTTTGGAGAGAGAGAGAGAGAGAGATCACAAGCAGGCAGAGAGAAGGGGAAGCAGGCTCACTGCTGAGCAGAGAGCCCGATGCAGGGCTCCCAGGACCCTGAGATCATGACCTGAGCTGAAGGCAGAGGCTTAACCCACTGAGCCACCCAGGCGCCCCCACATTTAGTCTTCTATGGAAAAAGAATGATAGCTGATTGTGGATAGAAAGAAACTTGGTTTTCTCAACTCAACTCTTTCCTCTCTTGTTAGATTTTCTCCCTCTAAGCAAGGCAGCATGGATAAACTTAGTAGTACAGGTTTTGCCTATGTAAAGGTTGTCAGAGATCTATAACTGAAATGTGAGCCAACACATTGGGTCCCAATCTAAGCCATATTTTCTAGTTAGTCTATATGAAAAAGGGCTGACATGTTGCTCTCCATGTGTCTATCCCTGTGGCTCATTTTCCGTTTCTGAAGTTGGGAAAGAAAGAAAGAGCTGCTGTATCTTATTACCTATTCTCATCCCCACCCTTGAAACAAACAAACAAACAAACAAAAACCCAACAAGTTTAATCCTCTCACGCATGTTGCAATGTTTGCTTTAGTGAATAACATGGGGGCTGAGTCTAAGCCAGTAATTAGTACATAGCACTCCCTTGACTAGGGTGATTGTTAAGGATTGGGTAGCACCTAAACTTCTGTAGAATGAAGCCATGAATTTCATTTGATATTTTTAGTGGAGAGATGTTGAATCTGTCTGGCTGGTTTTATAAGAAGGTATCACACTGGTACCATTACTCAAATTTGTCTGTGTACCTGGTATGCAGTTAGCCAATGTCTGAGACACTGGTTTTGAAGCAAAGAAAGCTTTATTATCAGGAGGGCATCCCAACAAGAAGGCCACAGATTCATTTCCAAAGCTTCCTTGCCCCTGTTGAGCCTAGAGACAGCTTATACACAGGAGAAGAGAGTAGGTGGTTTCTTGAAACCTTGAGATGGGGGGTTTCTTGAAAAAATCTGGAGGTCACCATTCTTCCAGACAATGAGGTGCTATTTGAGACCTGGAAGGAGCAGATATGTCAAGACCAATGTTACATTTCTGTTCCCATTAGGCTTCTACAATCAGTGGATAAACAGGGAGTAAGGGGAAAAAGACAAAGTCAATGACTGTGCGTGAAGTTAAGAGGTGCCCAAAACATAATTAAGTAGGGAACAAAACAGAACATGAAGCTAAATTAACTATGCAATGAATAAAACTATAGTTCTGCTTATACTTTCAAAACAGGTCCAGGAACCAAAGGTCCAGCCTCAATGCTGGGACCAACTGTACCTCTTTCATACCGGTGACAAAGCCAGCAAGCACATAGAGGAGGAACTCAGATGAGATATCTGAGACAGAATCCAGCTATAATTCCACATGAAGTTTACTTATAGACTTTTGATTTCTGAGGACCAATACCCAAGCCCATCTAAGATGGTTTCTCAGCATTGAAAACATTAACGCATGGTTGCATTTGCTTTTCTAGGAATTTTCACTTTTATGACCATGTGCGCTCTCACTAATTCCCGGAACATCAGTGTAATGCCCACTCCACTTGAACAGAATTGCTGTTGGGTTCTGATTGATTCTCAAATTCACAAGTCAAAATGAGTTTCAACTGGGACTAAGTTCACTTCACCTTAAGACAGGATATGTGGCCAGTCACACTGGATGAATGGCAACAACAAATCAGAGGTCTTGAATTCTCTAAGTATGTCTTCTGATATCCTTACTTTATTGTTGAGATGAATGTGGTCCCAAGAGACCAGGTGACACAAACTTAAAACTCTTCACTTCAGAGAAGCCATAAACTCTGTGGGTCCTTTCAACTTTTATACCTGGAAGAGATATATAGCTGATTCCTATTCTCTGGTGCAGCAGAATCTCCATAATATTAGTTGTCATTTAATAAACAAACTCAACAAGGAAGTGCAAGTGTATGGTCTAGAAAATCCTCACCTCAGATGGATATTTGAACAGAAAATATACAAGCATCAATAATATGCTCCAAAGCATTAATCATTATAGAATTACAAATTAAAATCTCAATGAGATAGCACTACACAATCATTAGAAGAACTAATATTTAAAAAATACACCTATGTTATAGTCTATACTTTCCATTTGTAGATATTTTAAATCTTTTTTTTTTTTAAAGACTTTATTTATTTGTGAGAGAGAGAGAGGGAGAGAGCAAGCACAGGCAGACAGAATGGCAGCAGAGACAGAGGGAGAAGCAGGCTCCCCGCCGAGCAAGGAGCCCGATGTGGGACTCGATCCCAGGACGCTGGGATCATGACCTGAGCCAAAGGCAGCTGCTTAACCAACTGAGCCACCCAGGCGTCCTGCATTTGTAGATATTTTAAGAGAAATAAGACATATGTCCAATAAAGATTCATATGTTCATGTTAATAATAAATTTATTCATGGTAGCCTAAAACTGAAAATAACTCAAGTAAACATTCATAGATGTGTGGATAAACAAATGAGATACAGTCAATCTCTTCATGTTTGCACGGTATGTGAAGATTTTATTGTTCCCTTTTTACTGAGGTTAATAAGGATTCTGGGATAAACAACATGTCAATAATTGCCAAATATTATATTTCGTCTCTTCTTTTTTTCATAGTTTATGTAATGAACTCCTTTTTATAGTCTCTGAATTTTTGCAACAAAGTGCTTATCTGAATTTTTCTTCTTTTGTGTCTTTTAGAAATATAAGCTATATTGCTTTGTAAAATTTCATTTCCTTATTAATTTGAATTCTATTTCTTCTAAGTCTTAAACTGTTTGGAAGATTCCAAAGGAGTATAGTAGAATAAATTTAGAGCCTGCCAGACCTTGGTCTAAAACCTAACGATTGTGCTAAGCCAATTTAAAAATCTTTGGAGTTCTTCATTTCTGAAAATAGAGGTAATTATGCATATGTCAGAATAGTATTATGAGTAAGTCTCTGATAACATATGTAATACATCTAGAAAAAATACTAGGTTCCCTTTTCCCTTCAGATTTAAATAACTTTAGGGCAAGGCAAGCAATCTACATATTTTTTATTAGTATAATCCTTTTAGGGATGGTGAAGTTATAGAAAGAAATCTACCTTCTTTCTATTCTTCCTCAGGGGCTGATTTTTCAGTGGTCGATACATTGTCAGAACAATGTACATGAGTGTGTGTGTCTGTGTGTGTGTGTGTGTGTGTGAGAGAGAGAGAGAGAGAGAGAGAGAGAGAGAAGAGATTTTTATTTTAAAATAATTTCCTAACAGAAAAAGCTTGGGCAAGTAATCCTAAATTTTTATTAATGCAGTTTGTTTATTTGCAAAAGACTTAACTGCTTGGTATTCATGGATTCACAGGTATTTAATTATAGGAAGTATAATTGACTAAGGGCTGTAGTCCTGCAAAATTTATTGCATGTTTTTGATGAGGCCACACTTGGCTATGAGCTGCTCACAGAACCGGGATACTTAATCTACTTTCTGGGAGACAGGAGGCTCCTCTAATGGCCATTTGGCTCAAGGACTCCATTCTTTATTCTCCTGGTGCTTTTATCTTTTTCAGGTTACTGGGGAAATTTCCAAAAACAACTTCTATTTTGAAAGTTGATGAGTGGGACACCTGGGTGGCTCAGTCGGTTTAGTGTTTGTTTGCCTTCAGCTCAGGTCATGATCCCAGGGTCCTGGGGTGGAACCCTACAGCCGGCTCCTTGCTCTGCCTGGAGCCTACTTTACCCTTCCTTCTGCCTGTCACCACTCTGCTTACTTGTGCTCTCGCTCTCTCTCTCTCTCTGACAAATAAATAAATAAAATCTTAAAAAAAAAAAAAAAAAGAAAGTTGGTGAGTACTTGGGCAGAGCTTAGGGAAAACTTTCTTTGAAATTAATTGTTCTGAAATTCAGTGGTTTTTATTTTTTATTATTTTATTTTATTTTTTTTGCTTGTAAACTGTATATTTTTGTTGTGGTCTGGGCAAGGTGGTCACAAGGAGACAGAAAATAGTTCATGTAATTCCTGTCCTGGGTTGTTGACACACGCACACATTTTTTTTTTTTAATTTTTTAAATTTTTATCTTTTTTATTTAAGTTCTTTTCAGTGTTCCAGAATTTACTGTTTATGCACCACACCCAATGCTCCATGCAATACATGCCCTCTATAATACCCACCACCAGGCTCAAGTATTTTATATACTGTTCCTTTTATGATAGATACATTGATTTGTGAGCAATGTGAGTTCTCACTTTGGTTAAAGTAACTATTCTCATCAGCTATGTGAGATTCACGAATGTTTATGAGACTTAAATATTTCTCCCAGTCTTATAGGTGTTTTCCTACACATGGGGTTTGGGAAGGTAGAAATAACCTGTCTAATCTCGTTAGCCTGGGCATAGCTGGGATACAACTTTTTGTAGCAGCTCTATGTTGATGCATGTCATATACCAACCAAAGGGACACGGCCTTTAGATATTATTGTTGTTGTTGTTGTTCTATAAATGGCTCTTTTTATAGATTAAAGTAACATGCTTACACTCGCATTTAGCAACTTACTAACTTAAGGACCAAATAGCATTAATTCCGTGTACGGAATTTTAGATAACGGACACACTTACCTGCTCCTCCTTCCTTCACATCTCACATTTGGAAATGTTCTGAGATTTGGGTCCCAGTTTGTTTAACTAAAATGATCAATTTCACATTGAATGTTATCATACAGGGTATACCATTTTAATGTTGGCATTTACCGTGTAACCATTTTTTACACGTTTTTTACTTTTTTTTTTTTTTAAGATTTTATTTATTTATTTGACAGAGAGAAATCACAAGTAGATGGAGAGGCAGGCAGAGAGAGAGAGGGGGAAGCAGGCTTCCCGCTGAGCAGAGAGCCCGATGCGGGACTCGATCCCAGGACCCTGAGATCATGACCTGAGCCGAAGGCAGCGGCCCAACCCACTGAGCCACCCAGGCGCCCCACGTTTTTTACTTTTAAGAAAGGAATTTGGTACTTGGTTGCCACTGTAAATATTTTAACTATCGTACAGTGAGGTAAAAGTAAAACAAGATATAGCAAAGGAGCCATATCTTTTGTGAGGCCCATGTGAAAAATAGACGGGAAAAGGCACAAAGCAAGAGGGCAGGTGCAGGGCACAAGGGTCACATCCGTTCTGCTATAAATCATGGCACCCTCTGACCAGGTCATCTCAAAAATCCTGAGTCTGGAGGATTATAATATCCTCTCCATCTAGCAGAGGTTGTCCTCAAAACAAAACCCTATAGACATCCCAGGAAATGGATTCATGTCCCGATGAAACCGTCGTAAGTTGAAAATATTCTTTTTTTTTTTTAAGATTTTATTTATTTATTTGTCTGAGAGAGAGAGAGTGCGCACAAGCAGACAGAGCAGCAGGCAGAGAAGGAGGGGGAAGCAGGCTCCCTGCTGAGCAGAGAGCCGGACGCAGGGCTCGATCCCAGAACCCTGAGACCATGACCTGAGCCAAAGGCAGAGGCTTGACCCACTGAGCCACCCAGGCGCCCCAGTCAAAAATTTTCTATTTTTTTATTTTTTATAAACATATATTTTTATCCCCAGGGGTACAGGTCTGTGAATCACCAGGTTTACACACTTCACAGCACTCACCAAATCACATACCCTCCCCAATGTCCATAATCCCACCCCCTTCTCCCAAACCCCCTCCCCCCGGCAACCCTCAGTTTGTTGTGAGATTAAGAGTCACTTATGGTTTGTCTCCCTCTCAAAAATATTCTTAAGGCAAAAAGGCACTTAGTACACCTAACCCACCAACTGTAGCTTAGCCTAGCTCACCTTAAACATGCTCAGAACTCTTACATTAGCCAACAATTGGGCAAAATCATCTAACACAAAGCCTATTTTAGAGTAAAATACTGAATATCTCATGATTTATTGAATATATACTGTAAGTGAAAAATAGGATGTTTGTGTGAGTATAAAAGGCTGAACGTGGATCAGCTGTCATCCTGGTGATCTCATGGCTGCCTAGGACCTGGGGCTCACTGCTGTTGCCCAGCACTGTGCTAGCACATCCCATGTTGCTAGCCCAGGAAAAGATCCAAATTCAAAATTCGAAGTCTGGTTTCTACTGAATGTGTGTAGCTTTCACACCATTGTAAAGTTGGAAAATCATCAAACTGTTGTAACTTGGTGATCATCTATAACTCAAACTAAAGATCTGATTTAATTCACCTAGACTCTTGCCTTAAAATTCAATGTAACAATTCCATATAGCAAATTATTGTAGGTAGTTTTTTTCTGTCAACATCTAAAATTGTTTGTTCAGTAGTTAGATTTATTCTTAGATTTCCTCAGATAGTTCTTTTTTTCCTCCCCTCATTGAAAAGAAACAGTGAAGATATATACTTCCTAATTTCCTGTATTTTTCAATCTTTTTTTTTTTTCTCTACTAAAGGGATATCAACTAGAATGATAAAAGAGTTCCCAAATCTATTTGCTCTGTTGATGATCGTCAGCTGATGCCATCCCCTGGCTTCTCAGAGTGATGAGGAAGTCTGGTACCTGTTTGATTTTAGTTCTCAGCGAGTAGCTTTTTTGCTCTGCCAGTTTTCCAGGGAAGAGCTTGGGTGAACGTAGATTTCTGATGAATCATGCTAATGAACAGAAGCTGGTAGAATACCTCATTTATCCTCAAAGCTTAATACTTTTCCACACTCTTCTAGGTTCTTTGTATTTTGCCATTTTGTCCCACCACACTGTGAATGCTTTTGATCCAAAGTTACACATTTTGACTTTGTCAAGAGTTTATTTATTATGTATTTGATTATTTTATTTTTAATTATTTTTGTTATGTTTTTGTTTTTTTAGTTAACAATTGTGGAGTTCATCATGATTTTATGCCTTCTGTATTCTTATCTGCTAATGGACTATATTGTTTTCTCATTTTTGTTTCCATTTGTATCATGGAGGGTATGGTTCAATGGATTTGATTTTCTATAATAGTGATTCTGTACTTTTCTCCTTCTATGGTCATTTTTAGTGGAGATCCAAACATTTTTTTATTATTTTTTAAGATTTTATTTATTTATTTGACAGACAGATCACAAGTAGGCAGAGAGGCAGGCAAAGAGAGAGAGAATGGGAAGCAGAGAGCGGGAAGCAGGGCTCGATTCCAGGACCCTGGGATCATGACCTGAGCTGAAGGTAGAGGCTTTAACCCACTGAGCCACCAGAGGCCCCGATCCAAATATTTTTAATTACTTTAATCATTTTCTTAATTTTCTAATTAAGTATGGTGTACATATAGTAAAGTTTACAAATCTCGTGTTCAGGTTAGATGAATTTTAAAAAATGGATAAAATGGTAGAGCCATCAAGCAATGACAGCCACTTGATCTCTATCACCACAGATTACTTTTGTCTATTTTGAACTTCATTTAAAGGAATCCTATAATATGTACTCTTTTGTGTATGGCTGCTTTTGCTCAATATTACATTTGTGAGGCATCTGAACATAGTGGTAGTGTGTTTATTTTCAATGATATCTAGTATTTTTGTATGAATTTATTTATGCATTCTGTTGTTGATAGACATTTGGGTGTTTTCAATTTTGAGACCGGTAAGAATAAAACTATGCTTATGTTTGAGATGCCCTGTTGCACACATGAGTGTCTTTCTGGAGATAAAATTACTGGGTCATAGGATATATGAATATACAGCTTTGACATATAATGTTAAACAGCTTTTCAAAGTATTTGTCCCACCTTATATCCCCGTCAACAGTCAATAAGATTTCCATTCGCTCTCTATTCTCACTTAACGATTTTTTTAAATAGCAGCCATTCTTTCGTTGTGTAGTAATAGATTATTGTAGTTTTATTTTTTCCCCAATGCATATTTCATATATTCACACACCATTTGGATCTATTCCTTTGTGCAATGCCTGTTCAAGGCTTTTCCCCCTCTTTTAAATAAGCTGTTGTCTTTTTCTCACTGATTTGAGTGGGTTCTTTATCCTTTAAATTCTTTTTCTCCCTGTCCCTTTTTTTTTTTTTTGAGATACTATAGTATCTCCTTTTCCATATCTTATGTAAATAGGACCCTTAAGATATTTAAGTGCACTGAAAGATCAAAGCAGTCACTATTTAAAATTTCCTTTCTGGGCTACATCTTCACATGTAAGATCTTCATGTTTATACCTGTAAATAGTGTGTCTTCCACTATAATCAGGCTATGGACTGAATGTGTGTGTCCCTCCCATCATATCCATGCATTGAACCTTATACCCCAGTGTGACGGTGTTTAGAAGTGAGACCTTTGGGAAGTTGTTAGGTCACAAGGTAGAACTCTCATGAATGGGTTGAGTGCCCTATGAAAGAGGCCAAAGAGAGAGCCTTTATCCTTCTGCCGTAGGAAGTCACAGCTAGAAGATGTCATCAATCAACCAGAAAGCAGTCCCTCCTCACCAGATGCTAAATCTGCAGACACCTTGATCTTGGACTTCTGTTGTTTATGAGCCTCGCAGTCTATACTGTCCTATTAGAGCCACTGAAACAGACTAAGCCAAGCCGTGTAACCAAAAGTATAGCCAATTTGCATGAATTCTGCCTCAGAGTTCAAAAGTATGTTTACAACCCACCGCCTCTGTTTCTCCTTTTCATGTAATAGTAGTAGCATGATCAGAATAACACCCTATCTGTTGTATCCTTGGGAGTCCTTTAAGGATTATGTGTGCAGGAGAATTGAGTATAACCTTATTTATGTAAGTTTTATGTATGTTTCTGCAGTGACTGCAGGGGAAGGGTGACTTCAGGTACCTGTGTGCCGTGGCAATGTCCAAAGCTCAGTTACCTCGCCCGTCTCACAGTGTAGCCAAGACAGCCCTAGCATTTGTCTGGAGCAGTAACTGCAAGATGATCCTAGTAGCTAGGTTTTTTTGTTTTGTTTTGTTTTTTAATTGAGGTATAGTTGACACACCAAGTTACATGAGTTTCAGATGTGCCACCTAGTGATTCCAAGAAGTCTACACCTAAAGCTTTGCTCTGTACAAGGGTAGCCACTATCTGTCACCATGCAACAGTATGACAGTACCATTGAGTACATGTCCTATGCTGAGCCTTTTAACTCCATATCGCATTCATTCCATACCCAGTAGCTGGTCTTATGTTCAAGATCAAGAGTGTAGCCGTAGAGACTGGATCAATTTCTCGCACAGCAATTCTTCGTTCCTTTTGCCTGGAAAGCCCCCTCTTTCAGTGATCAGGTCAAGGGTGCTGTGCTGGAGTTGACGTAAGAGTCTTTCTTTTGTGGACTCACTCTCACGGCCCTCCTTTCCTGTCTCCCCCAAATCTACCTCACAGTTGTATAACTTTTCCTTTGAAATCTCAAAACACATATGGGCTTATTACTATATCCCTGGACAGACAATTATTTGCCTTAAAAGTATTCCTTAGATGAGTGGGCCTTATCTGTCACTCTCCTCAGACACACATATTTCCTTTTGGCTGCCATGGGGGACTCAGAGAGCCATTTCCAGAAGGGAGGCGGCCATCGATGGATACACAGTGTGTTCCAGGCCCCTGGATTGATGAAGTGCAGAGGGAAAATAGTGCCATTTAATTTTCTGAAGCTACATGACAGGCCTTACTCTTTACTTTTTTAACCCCTTCTTTTGCCGAGTTTTTGTGTAAGTCCTACTGTGTGTGTGTGTGTGTGTGTGTGTGTGTAGGTACACATATCACATTGGGACCTGGTTCATCCAGGATTGTTTAGTTCTACTTCTCCCAAAAACAATGTTAGTCAACTTTTTTGATGACTGTCCCTATTTATTTATTCTTCCAAGATCCCTTGAGAATCCTCTTTAATCATTTCAGAGGCTTGATCATGACCTGAGCCGAAGGCAGCTGCTTAACCAAATGAGCCACTCAGGCGTCCCTCAACCAATCTCCTTTTAACAAAATGGGGTACTTTCTATCTCTCTTAAGTTATTTTTTTAATCAGTTGATTTTTTTTCAAAAGACAAGCTTATGCTAACATAGTGTAATATAATATTACCAGAGACTTCCCTTCTTTAGCAGTTTCAGAAAACTTTATGTTAAGGTTGTATTAATTTGCATAGCACACTTATTGAGGAAGTAGTAGTCACAGCTCTTCACCAGGAAATAGTTGCCATTACCAGGCTCCTTTCTGAGAGACTGTACCTCAGCCACAGTGTGAAAGGGCTTTGCTCCAATAGTCTCGCCTCCTCGTTTCACAGCCGATTACATGAGGGAGAACACTTGATGCGAATTTGACTCATAACATTCCTTCTCCAGGGAATTTGGAATGAGGTTTTAGAGACTAAATCCATTAATTGTAGGTGACTGGGCTGGGATTAGGCAGATTTCCTTTCACTTCAGGATAGTCATGATATGGTTCATAGAAAAGCATGTAAGTGAGGAGAGACACTGGCTTGCAGAAAGAAACGGAAACAAGTCCAGGAAGGGTATGGAGATGAGAAACGACATGGCCCAGAGTTGCTGTCTGATAAATCCTTTATTTTATTTTTCTTACATTTTCTACAATTGTGTTTCTATAGTCTCTGCCATTATTCCTATATTTTCTGCGGTTTTGTTCTCTGTATCCTTATGACATATCTTTTTGAAAATCTAATTTGAAGAGAATTTCCCCCCCCAAACCAGTGGTTTCTGACAAAGATAACCTTAACTTAGGAATAAGAAATTATGAGTTCTAGGTTCAACTGTCATAAATTTGTTGTGGTCTGACCACAAAATATTAGGTTGTTCTCTCTCCTCCTGTAATATTATTCATAATTCTGCTATATTACTTACTATATATATTGTAATCATTTATTTGAGTACCTGTCTTTCTCATAAAAGGGGATGCTTTTGTTCTTCTTGGTATCCTCACCACCTAGTATTGTGGTTGGCACTTAATACATACTCAGAAACTTTTGGTTGATCAGTAAGCTAACTTCCAACCATGTGGAGTTCAATTCTTGGGTGCAGTTTGCTCAGAAGGAACCAGAAGAGAGAATTCCAGAAGTTCTCACTACTTGTAGAGTTTTACCATCAATCCCTAGGATCTCCAAACCTGGTCATTTGTTTAGTTTGCCTTTCCTGGTTTCAGTATTTTCTTGAGGAGTGCTTTCTTGTCTATTAAGAAACAAAGTGTTTTCAGCATTTGGAGTTCTCTTTTCTTTGTTTCTTACGCATATGTTTACATGTGTTGTCTCTAGAGTTGGTTTACGTAAATGCTGTGGTGTTTCCTTAAAAAAAGAGAAAACATCCATTTTTGTGGATGAGGAATATATGATAGGAGACTATGAAAACCCACATGTACTTCTCCCCTGGTTTCCACAACACATAGCTAATTTGACCTGTATTGCTCTCACTCCTCTCACCCTGCTGGGTTATTTAAAATAAGCCAACCTTAAGTATCAATCATATCAATTTGTCTGGAAATACTTCAGTATTTTTTTTTTCAACAACTCGAAGGTTCAGGGATTCAACACTTCCTTTTAAGAGTCCAATTGGTTTGTAATAATTTAAATAATTTATATTAGGAAATGAACTTCTAATACTTCTTTGAGCTGAGATAGTATGCTTTTAATGGTTTCTAAATATGAAAACTAAAATTTGATTGATTTTAGACAAGCAGCAATGATTTGTTAAAAAAAAAAAAGCAGTTACAATGAAAGTGTATCAAATATCTCTTCATTACCCTTTTTGTCACTTCGCCTGAGTTTTTAGTCTCTTTTTTTACTGTAGTTGGCTAAGATCAGTGGAGACCTGTCACTTCTCTCCACTGCTCTACATTCCATTCTAGTGATATGTGACAATTCTCTAGAAGTTATGTCGAACTTTGTACTGTATAGCCAAACCTTATTCCAACATAATAATATGGATTCATGTTTCACTTGGCATAGTCCTTAAGTATTATCCTGGAAAGTCTTGCGCCAGCTGTTTCAAATTATTTTCATTTCATATGTCATGTTTAATAGCAGGGGGGAGACTATAGCTAATGGTTTTTTCTTAGAAATTAATCTGTCAGCCTGGTGAAAATATGGAGTTAAAGCAGATGAACAGGGGTCCTTCAGTTTAACATCCTAAGCATGTTAATTCACTTAGCAAAAGCATAACAGGATTAAGTAATCGATGGGAATTTCCATTAAGAATGGGGAAAGGTAGCACACAGAAAAGGAGATTAGCAGCCCATCAATGTGATATATTCATAATTTTTTTTTTAAATTTAGATTTTAGGTAGTGATGGTTGAGTTCTAATGATGTGTCTTGGGGCTGAGGACAGATATAAGCAGGCAGTGTCCAGGCTGAAGCAATATTCTATATGGAGCCTGCATTCGTGATGCTAGGTGGGAGCTCATTCCCTGTAGGCCAGGTATAAAATACGCTTTCCATTTCTCTAATGGCTGTCGCTGAAAGGATTTTCAAAAGTTGCTTTAAGACCTTGGAATTGGATGAAAGTGTTTAGGACCCAGAGTGCTTTTTCTTAATGAGTTTGAAGAAATCTTCCTCCATTGTTCAAACAACAAGGTTTTTAATCTCTGCTACAAAATTGTTACACATTGCAAAGCAACGATCGTAAGGATGTAACAATGTGACGGCGTGTAACAGAGCCGAGTTGACGTTTCTATCCTTCCCTGGCTAACGTACTGCTTCCTCCAGTGTTGAATCTGCCGGAGGCTTCCTCTCACTTTTACTCTTCTTCCCTCTTATCTGAGCTTTCGCTTTCTGCAGTTTCGCTTTCTTTGATTTGGGTTCGGTTGTCCCAGTCCACCGAGTCCGGAAGCAGACGATCCTCCTTCGGGCTCATGGTCAGGAGGCCGGAGGAGCGTCTGCTGCGTCAGAATGTCTAGTCGCTCACCTCGCTCCATCTCCTCACGTGGGCAGGGCATGGTCGCACATCCCCACCAGAAGCGTGAGTACGGGAGAATTCGATATTTTGAGAGCGGGACCGGAGTCACATAACACTTACTACAATATATTGTACAATATATTCTTATAACGGCTCTATTTTATTATTAATGTTAATCTCATCCTGTGCTTAATTACAAATTGAACTTGATCACGGGTACAATAGTACACATTGGGTTCAGTGCTATTGGCTGTTTCAGGCATCTGCAGGGGATCTTAGAAAGTATCTTCCACAGATCGGAGAGGACTACTGTATTTCTCACCCAATAATTTATTTCCTAGCCTCTTTAATTCATTCCTCTTTTTACTCTTTTTTTTTTAATATAATTTTTTATTTTTTATAAACATATATTTTTATCCCCAGGGGTACAGGTCTGTGAATCACCAGGTTTACACACTTCACAGCACTCACCAAAGCACATACCCTCCCCAATGTCCATAATCCCACCCCCTTCTCCCAAACCCCCTCCCCCCAGCAACCCTCAGTTTGTTTTGTGAGATTAAGAGTCACTTATGGTTTGTCTCCCTCCCAATCCCATCTTCTTTCATTTATTCTTCTCGTACCCACTTAAGCCCCCATGTTG
Organism: Mustela nigripes; assembly: GCF_022355385.1. Classification (NCBI taxonomy): domain Eukaryota; kingdom Metazoa; phylum Chordata; class Mammalia; order Carnivora; family Mustelidae; genus Mustela; species Mustela nigripes. The sequence goes on from NC_081558.1 coordinate 192,184,523, forward strand.
CAACACCACTTCCTCATATCAGGGAGATCATATGATAGTTGTCTTTACTCTTAACACAACTCTCACATTGCAGCATCAACTTAAAAGCTGCCATAAATTACTTTAAATATTTTTGAAGTTTTTATTTTCCATAATTTTACCAGCTTATGAGCACCAAGTCAAATGGAAACATACAGCAGTAGTGTTGAGTACAGGTTAGCTTAATTTATCTCTTGTGATATATGGATGGCTCATCAGTGTAGAGAGTGGTCATATTCTTATCTTTCCATCTCCATCTGTGACAACAGATACTCGCCCCCCCCCAGCTTTTTTTTCATTGTATACCTCAAAAACATACTATGTTTTCGATCATTAGAACTCCTACTATAGTAGGAGTGTGAAATAGGATGTTTTTGTTGAAATGGGAAAGAGACATATCTTAAATATCAGAAGATGGATGTTACTAGTTTTTTTATCCATTGATATTGAAAGTGGGTGTTTACAAATAGATAAAAAATAGAGTGTTTATTAATGCATAACATGAATTGGGTAGATAAGAATAATTTTTTTTCTCCTACCAAAACAGTAATTTCACTTCTGAAAGTCAGGAAAAACAGATGAGGGAGAAAAATTGAAGCACAAAATAATTCATTGTAGCATTTTTATGATATTAAGAAATGAAAACGACCCAAATGGTACATTACAAGGGAATTTAGTAATGTTTAAGTAATGGTTAAGTAAGTTTTGGACAAGCATTCAAGAGGCTATTAGCATTCAACATGTTATCAATATGCTGTTATTTAAAATGAGAGCAGAAGTTACATAAATCTTATGAAAATCAGTTCTATGTAAAGCAAAATAAAACCATTTAAAATGCTTTGTAAGTAGTGGTTATGTTTGGTGATATGCTTATGAATGGTCCATTTCTTCTACTTTCTTACATTTCCCAGTTTTCTATTACACAAATGCACCACCACCACTTAAACTCTCTTTTGGAGAAGGTTAAACAACCCAATGTAAATTATTGCCATGCTGTAAGTTTAATTCAATTTATGTGACCTAGAACAGCAGCCTGGCTTCAGAAGGAAAATGTAATTATTTAATTATCTTGAGATCTATGATATAGTGAATACAGTAAACATTAATGCAATAATCTAGGTGGGGGAGGATGTACTTATTCATTGTAACATTTTTTTCAACTTTGTTGAAAGCTTAAAATTTTTTATGATCCACTGTTGGAAGGAAAATGATGAAAATAAATTCTAAGTTTTGGACAATCTACTTACAGAGAAGCTTTCAGAGCCTCATTTCTTTGCAAGTTGGAAGCTGTTAGTATATGCTCCATTATTATCCATTTTATATTTCTGTTTTCCCTGGTATAATTTATGTAGATGAAATAGTCAAATATTGGGATTTAGGCAAGTCCATTTGTAACATTCAATGATTTTTTTCTTGTGTTTTAATCATCTTGACTCTAAGTTTGCTTCTATGAATTAATTGTGATTTTTATTATGTTTTTTCCTAAATGTTATATTCTCTATTGTTTACCTTTAACATTTTATTCATATGTAGGTATAATATTTGAAGAATTTATTTATATGGAAGCAAAAGCGTATCTTTCACAAATACTATTACTATCAATACATATATTCACATGTATGAAACATGTCTGTTATATGCAGATTTACGAATTAAATCTTAAGAAGATGGTAACCAGCTGTTCTCTCTTCAGTAGTACCACAATGAGTAGAAATGGGATAAATACGTAGCAAAAAGGATTCCATTATACACTTGTATTTAATTTGGGGACAATACATATTTCAGTGAAGTGTGTGTGTCTGTGTGTGTGTAAACTAAATATAGAAATAACTGGCTTGAGAAATTCTATCTGTTATTGCGTGGTTACTAAGCTGACATGTTCAAATATAGAATTTTTCTTTTTATGGGCTCATAAATGGAGTGTAAAATGCTAGAGGAAGTATATAGTCAACAATCTGCTAGATAAAGAGAAGATTAAAAATATATATCATTCCTGGTGTGCTTGTTCTTTTTAAATTTTTAAATCATAGCTTTATTTTTAAGCCCACAGAATTAAAAACTGAATTAGACTGGTCCTTATCAGGGACACAGAGACATATGCAAAGATCCTTAAAGGTGTCTTTCTTTTTAAATTAGAATTGTTGTTTGGTCAAGAGTTGGTGCTAGCCTTTAGACCAATCCTTTCAAGTTATAAATTTGTTAGGATTTTGCAAAGGAAAAAGGAGAAGTAAAAAGGAAACTAACCAATGATATAAATTTACATTTAATCTCCCTAAATCCAACTTTATCTAGAGACTTCCTTTTGGTTCCTTGCATATAAACACATTAACTATAATTATTAAAAAAAATCCCTCTGTTACAAAAAATATTTTCTGTACCTAAAGCCAGTGTAGAAATTTTCTAAAAGATGAAAGTTTAATACTAATCCATCCAATGCAAAAATATATTTGTATCAGTTAGCTTAAATCTGGCTATGCATAACAGAAAACTCCAAATAATCATAGTAATATATTTCTCTCCCACATTCAAGACATCTCACATTCAAGAGGTCAGTTCAGGTTTGTTTTAGTTTCTAAAAGAGCCCCAAATCCCTCCTATCTTATAGTTCAACTATACAGGGATTCCATTGTGCAAGGTTTCCTCTTTGATCTCATATGGCTACTGATGTTTCAACCATAGTATTTGCATTCCAGCCATCAGGATGGATGAAGTCAACAGAGCATGCCAATTTCTGTTAGGTATATTAACTGCAACTTTCAACAATACTGCAGTTTATATTTCATAAGTTTCATCATGGTCACACCTGTTTACAAAGGAAGACTGTCATACATGGTTTTTATCCCATCTGGCTATGTACTAAGCTAAAAATCAGAGTTCTTTTACCATGGGAGATAGATTAATGTCCCTACACTCAATGATATTTATGTCCTAATTTTTACAACCTATGAGTACGTGACTTTACCTGACAAAAGAGATTTCGGTGATAGTGATTATGAATCTGTAGAGGAGAAGATTAGATTACCCTGGGTTATCTAGGTGAGCTCAGTGGAATCATAAGGTTCCTCAAAAGAGTGCTGCCTGTCCAAAGAAGGCGATGGGTAGTAGCAATGAAGTGTTGTAAGATGGATGAAGGAGTGAGGACCCATAGAATGCAGGTTGACTCTAGATGCTGGAAAATACAAGGCAATGGCATCTCCCTGGGAGCTTCCAGAAGGAAACAGCCTGACCAAAACCCTGTTGTTTTAAGCCACACATTTGTTTACAGCAGCGAAAGAAAACTGCTGTGCTTAAAGTGAAAAAGGGAATAGATACCAAGTCCATCAATAGTTGGCCATGCATTTTCAGTGATGTCTATATTTTTGATCCCTAGATCTATCTGAATTCATTCTGTATTTTGTTTCAGCAGTCTCATGACATTGGGGAATGAATAAACACTCTAATGTGGTAGCCTGAGTACTTAGATTCAGTTAGAACCTTGGTAATTAATGATGTAAAGCTGTCTTGGAACCAGTAAAGCTAGGAGGTAAGTCTCCTTCAGGTGCATATTTAGTGTTTGCATGCAATTCCTCCATTGCAAGATATGCCAACCAAGAAATGAAATTTAGGGCCAAGGCTAGTGAGAGAGCTGTGGCAGTACAAAGGCTTTTGGGTCTGGTGGAGGAGTAAGACCAGGAAAGTGGCTTGGAATTTAACATCCTAGCCCTTTCTGTTAGGGCTGATGCTCTGTTTCCCAGGCCTCTCCTGTTCTGTCTGAATATACCTTCCATTCCCATACCCATGGACAGATGATTTTTGTTGGTAATCTTACCTCAAATGCTACTCCTTTTTTTTTTTTTTTTTTTTTTTTTTTTGGTGGGAATTGTGGTTGTTACTCTTGACCCTAGACTAATTCCCCAACTCAGATTTTATATATTTTGTGAATATTAATCTCTATCTTTTTTTTAAAAAAAAGATTCTATTAAATTATTTGACACAGAGAGAGAGAGCATGCACACACATAAGCAGGGGGAGGGGGCAAAGGGAGTCGAGAGAAGCGCCCCACTGAGCAGAGAGCCTAACATGGGGCTGGATCCCAGGACCCTGGGATCATGACCTGAGCCAAAGGCAGATGCTTAACCAACTGAGCCACACAGACATCCCTAATTCTCCATTGTTAATTCAAGACTTGCCCTCTATGGTAGGCAAAATAATAGGTCTCCAGAGATGTCTATGTCCCAATTCCCCAACCTGGAGATATGTTACATTGTATGACAAAAATGAAATATGATTGAAGATGGAATTAAGGATGATAATCAGCAGATGCTGAAATTATCCTGGATTAACTGGTTGGAACCAAGAAGGAGGTAGAAGGTTTGAGGGTCTGAACGACATGTGATTAGGGAAGAATGGCCAGAGAGATGCAACCTTGTTTGCTTTGAAGATGGAGCGAGGAGGCCATGAGGTAGGGAACGTGGGTGGCCTATAGAAGCTGGAAAAGGCAAGGAAATTGATTTTCCACTGGACCCTTCAGAAGAAAGAAGCCCTGCCAACATCTTGATTTTAGTTCACTGAGACCATTCTGAACTTCCAAAACTGTAAGATGATAAATTTGGGTTGTTTAAATCCACAAAACTTGTGGTGATTTGTTTTAGCAGCAATGGGAAATAATAAATCCCTCCATCTATTTAAGAAAAGATTTGCGAGATTAGAGGTCAAAGCACGGCACACAGGGAGACATTCAAAAGTACAAAGATCTCACTGACTAAAGAGAGCGGGTACAGATGACAACATGTGCGTGGCAACTTTTGACTCTTTCTGACATCAAAGGCAAAAAGAGAAACTTCTTTAATTACATAAATTTTGTATTCTGATTGAGGGTGTGCAAATATACCTGAAGATGCAACATTTTTCTTTGGACTGTACCAGACCTGGGATTTATTGTGGTGACCTTGCTTAGAATAAGGAACACTGAAGATCATTATTGTAACCAGGGTTTTAGGAAAAGATATGAGTTTTCTTCTTGGGTCTTAAAAGGAGCAAACTCTTTTTTGCGACTCTTAAAGGAAACTCAAAGAAACTTCAAGATAATATATTCAGGGACTTTGCTTTTTGAAAGTCTTCCTTAACGTGGAGATGCTTCCTGGAGAAAGACCTGAAAGAAAAGTTGATCAGCTGATGAAAAGTCAGTGTTCTGGATGCGTGGAGAGTAAAGCAAGAGCTTTTCTCTTTGAAAGAGAAGTGTTTTAGACAGAGACAAGCTTCATGAAAGTGTATCACTTTCTGCTCTTTGCACATTCCAGTGAAGGAGAAAGGTAAAGATCCTCCTCTCCCAAAAAAGGAAAGTTCACAGGTACCATCACTTCAAACAATGTAGCCTGAACACCAGTTTGCTGGAAGTGGGGATGCTGCCTACAATCACGGGTCCTTTCTTATGTGCAAAGAGTGATAACCAGACTTTAAGCAGCAAGTGCAAGCAGGTGAGACAACACTATAATTATATCTGGTTTCTTTGTAATGCTACCACCTTCATCTAGTCTCGGCCAGAGTCTGAAGACCTGAAAAAGGAAAGTTTGATTACATAATGGTGGCTGTTGATTTAAATAGTTGGTTGGGTATTAAATCACCAACCTCTTATTAAGATAAACAATTAAAAAACACCAAAAATAAATCCTTGAAGAGTTAACATTGCAGTCTAAATCCATATAATCTTTGGCCAAATTCTACTTTGTTGAGTCAGGTGAAAAGCATACATTTTCCCCATACATTGATGGAGGCATCAATGCAAAAGCCAAACATGTATTATTTTCCTGACCTCCATTTGCATTAGAAGGGAGCAGTCCATCTCTCTCTCTCTCTCTCTCTGTCTTTTTAATTCTAAAAAGGATTTTTAAAAGTTTCCCGACATGGGGAGATGGAGAGGAGTAGGGAGTTGAGGGAAATTGGAGGGGGAGATGAACCATGAGAGACTATGGACTCTGAAAAGCAATCTGAAGGTTTTGAAGGGGTGGGGGGGTGTAAAAGGGTGGGGGAGCCTGGTGGTGGGTATTATGGAGGGCACATATTGCATGGAGCACTGGGTGTGGTGCATAAACAATGAATTCTGTTACACTGAAAAGAAATTAAATAAAAAACAAACAAAAAGTTTCCAGATTTTTTTTTTGTATTTCTCCACCACCATGGCATATTTATATTCAAAAATTTGAGTCATCTAAGTAGGAAAAATGATTTTATTCTATGAACTGTTTAGGATAAAATATTGATTATCAGGAGACTAAGGGAAATGACAAACATCAAGTACATATTCTGTGTTGGATACCAAGGAAGATTTTTTTTCCCCAAAGATTTATTTATTTATTTGTCAGAGAGGAAGCAGGCTCCCCACTGAGCAAGGAGCCCAATGTGGGACTGCATCCCAGGACCCTGAGAGCATGACCTGAGCCAAAGGCAGACACTAAACTGACAGAGCTGCCCAGGCATCCTGAGGAAGATATTTTAACATGCTATCTCATTTCATTGATAAAACAGCATTCCAAAACAGGTTTTTTCTGTTCTGTAAGTGAAAACATTTTATCTAGAGTAGAAAAGCCTAGATTCAAACTCATGCTTCCTATTTATACTTTCCCCATTATGTTAGTTTACTATTTATTATATTTAATTTTCAACTCAGAAATACTCATTGGTATTCTAGGGAGAAATAAATGTGGGAAAGGGCTATAATATCTGTAACTCTATGTTGAAAGGAGATGCTACAAATTTTAATATTTCTCAAATATTAACTGATGAAATGTCTACATGATCTTAACTGAATGTTGTTGGTTGTGATTTGTCATGTAGATAGTTCAAGATGGTATAATCTTGTAACTATTTTGAAGAAATCACCAGTGTGCTTAAAATCTTGTTCTACTTTACAGAAAATGTTAAGATTAGAAAGAATAAAGAATCATATATAACTTGTTTTATTTTTATGTCCATATTCACTTATGAATTACAGCATTTTTTAAAACATATAATGTATTATTTGTTTCAGAGGTATAGGTCTGTGATTCATCAGTCTTACACAATTCAAGCACTCCCTATAGCACATACCCTCCTCAATATCCACCCTCAGTTACATTCCTTTCCAACCATCCCTTTCACCCTCATCCCCCCAGCAACCTCCAGTTTGTTTCCTGAGATTAAGAGTCTCTTATGGTTTGTCTCCCTCTCTGGTTTCATCTTGTTTCATTTTTTCCTCCCTTCCCCTATGATCCTCTGTCTTGTTTCTTAAATTTTTCATATTAGTGAAATCATATGGTAATTGTCTTTCTCTGATTGACTTATTTCACTTAGCATAATACTCTTTAGTTCCATCCACTTAATTGCAAATGGCAAGATTTTTTTTTTTTGATGGCTTCGTTTTACACACACACACACACACACACACACACATACACACACACACACCACATTTTTTTTATCTGTTCATCTGTTTATGGACATCTAGGCTTTTTCCATGGTTTGGCTATTATGGACATTGCCGCTACAAATGTTTGGGTGCATGTGCCCCTTCAGATCACTACATTTGTATCTTTAAGGTAAATACCAGGTAGTGCAATTGCTGGGTCATAGGGTAGTTCTATTTTCAACTTTTTGAGGAACCTCCATACTGTTTTCCAGAGTGGCTACACCACCTTGCATTCCCATCAACAGAGTAGGAGCGTTCCTCTTTCTCTGCATCCTTACCAACATTTGTCATTTCCTGACTGGTTAATTTTAGCCATTCTGGCTGGTGTAAGGTGGTATCTCACTGTGGTTTTGATTTGTATTTCCGTGATGTCGAGTGATATTGAGCATTTTTCATATGTCTGTTGGCCATTTGGATGTCTTCTTTGCAGACATGTCTCTTCATGTGTTATACCTATTTCTTAACTGGGTTGTTTATTCTTTGGGTGTTGAGTTTGCTGAGTTCTTTATAGATTTTGGATACTAGCCTTTTATCTGATATATCATTTGCAAATATCTTCTCCCATTCTGTCTTTGTCTTTTGGTTTGGTTGACTGTTTCCTTTGCTGTGCAAAAGCTTTTTATCTTAATGAAGTCCCAATAGTTCATTTTTGCCCTTGCTTCCCTTGCCTTTGGTGATGTTTCTAGGAGAAGTTTCTGCAGGTGAGGTCAAGGAAGTTGCTGCCTGTGGTCTCCTCAAGGATTGTGATGGATTCCTGTCTCAGATTGAGGTCTTTCATCCATTTTGAGTCAATTTTTGTATGTGGTATAAAGAAATGGTCCAATTTCATTCTTCTGCATGTGGCTGTCCAATTTTCCCAACACCATTTGTTGAAGAAACTGTCTTTTTTCCAGTAGATGTTTTTTCCTGCTTCGTCGAAGCTGTTGACCACAGAGTTGAGGGTCTATTTCTGGGCTCTCTATTCTGTTCCATTGATCTATGTGTCTGTTTTAGTGCCAGTACCATACTGTCTTGATGATTACAGCTTTGTAATAGAGCTTAAAGTCTGAAATAGTGATGCCACCAACTTTGGTTTTCTTTTTCAAGATTCCTCTGGCTATTTGGGATCTTTTCTGATTCCATATAAATCGTAGGATCATTTGTTCCATTTCCTTGAAAAAAGTTGATGGTATTTTGATAGGGATTGCATTGAATGTGTAGATTTCTCTAGGTAGCATAGATATTTTCATAATATTTGCTATTCTATTCCATGAGTATGGAAGACACCATTTCTTGGTGTCTTCCTCAATTTCTTTCATGAGCACTCTATAGTTTTCTGAGTACAGATTCTTTGCCTCTTGGGTTAGATTTATTCCTAGGTATCTTATGGTTTTGGGTGCGATTGTAAATGAGATTGAATCCTTAATTTCTCTTTCTTCTGTCTTGTTGGTGCATAGAATTGCAACTGATTTACGTGCATTGATTTTATATCCTGACACTTTACTGAATTTCTTTATGAGTTCTAGCAGTTTTGGGATGGAGTCTTTGAGTTTTCCACATAAAGTATCATATTATCTGCAAAGAGTGAGAGTTTGACTTTTTCTTTGCCAATTCAGATGCCTTTTATTTCTTTTTGTTGTCTGATTGTTAAGGCTAGGACCTCTAGTACTATGTTGAATAGCAGTGGAGATAGTGGACAGCCCTGCCATGTTCCTGACCTTAGGGGAAAAGTTCTCAGTTTTTTCCCATTGAGAATGATGTTTGCTGTGGGTTTTTCATAGATAGCTTTGATGATATTGAGGTATGTACCCTCTGTCCCTACACTGTGAAGAGTTTTGATCAAGAAAGGATGCTGTACTTTGTCAAGTGCTTTTTAAGCATCTATTGAGAGTATCATATGGTTCTTGTTCTTTCTTTTATTAATGTGTTGTATCACATTGATTGATTTGTGGATGTTGAACCACCCTTGAAGTCCAGGAATAAATCCCACTAGGTTATGGTGAATAATTCTTTTAATGTCCTATGGGATCCTATTGGCTAGTATTTTGGTGAGAATTTTTGCATCCATGTTTATCAGGGATATTGGTCTGTAACTCTCCTTTTAGATGGGGTCTTTCATCTGGTTTTGGGATCAAGGTAATGCTGGCCTCATAAAATGAGTTTGGAAGTTTTCTTTCTATTTCTATTTTTTGGAACAGTTTCAGGAGAATAGATATTGATTCTTCTTAAAAATTTTTGGTAGAATTCCCCTGGGAAGCCATCTGTCCCTGGGCTCTTGTTTGTTGAGATTTTTTTTTTTTTTAAGATTTTATTTATTTATTTGACTGAGTGAGCGAGAGAGAGAGAGGGAACACAAGCAGTGGGAGTAGAACTGGGAGAAGAAGGCTCCCCACTGAGCAGGGAGCCTGATGTGGGACTTGATTCCAGGACCCTGGCATCATGACCTGAGCTGAAGGCAGATACTTAATGATGGAGCCACCCAGTCACCTTGTTGGGAGATTTTTGATTATTGCTTCAATCTCCTTACTGGTTATGGGTCTGTTCATGTTTTATATTTCTTCCTGGTTCAGTTTTAGTAATTTACATGTCTCTAGGAATCCATCCATTTCTTCCAGATTGTCAAATTTGCTGGCGTATAGTTGTTCATAATACTTTCTTATAATTGTTTGTATTTCTTTGGTGTTGGTTGTAATCTCTCCTCTTTCATTCATGATTTTATTATTTTGGGTCCTTTCTCTTTTCTTTTTGATGAGTCTGTCAAGGGGTTTATTAATCTTACTAATTCTTTCAAAGAACCAGTTCCTAGTTTCATTGATCTGTTCTACTATTCTTTTGGTTTCTATTTCATTGATTTCTGCTCTGATCTTTATTATTTGTCTTCACCTGCTGGGTTTAGGCTTTCTTTGCTGTTCTTTCTCCAGCTCCTTTAGCTGTAGGATTAGGTTGTGAATTTGAGACCTTTCTTGTTTCCTGAGAAAGTCTTATATTGCTATATACTTTCCTCTCGGGACCACCTTTGCTCCTACTTCTCTGCCATCCTGCTCCTCCCGCTCCCAATTGCAGCATTTCTAAACATGATGTTATACTTAATGTTGATTTGTTGCAAGTTTTTATTAGCTAGCATTAAGAGTACAGAAAGTAAGGATTGTGTTTTATTAAATTTAATTATGACTTCAAAAAAATAAAAGATTTTTTGTTGTTCTCATCCTGTAAGAAGCTACTTATGATTCAGCTACTGACCACCCTTCAGGGGTATGAACTAAGAGTGTGGTAAAAGGAATCATCTTCTTGCAAGCTCAAAAGATCCTCTTGGTTCTCAGGAGAATATCAAAACAGGATAGTGTTTTGGGGTAAAACATTCAGCCTAAAAGGCAACAGGGCCTAGAAATAAACCAGAATCCTCAGCCACCCATGTCAAGACAAGGCTCAACCTGACATTATTTCTTAAGTACAGGAAAAGAAAGTAGGGCAATGGCAGGGGAGATCTCCAGGATGGCCCTCATATTCTTCACCTGTTTGTTGTGTCATACTGCTTGAATCTGCCTTGTTGACTCTTGATCGGTAGATTACAACTGTTACATGGGATTTTCCTTCACCTACCCTCAGAGATTTCCTTTACCTTTCTTCCATGTGGAGTTCCCTGATGCTGGCATCTCATGTTATCCTTTTTTGTTTTGTTTTCCTTTCATTTTGATGAAACTTATCTTCCACTCTTTTAAAAAAGATTTCTACTCAGGTGTCACACATATATCATAGATTGCTGAATCTATAGTGTACATTGTGTTAAGTTTTCACATATGTGCACGTCTGTGTAACTACCATCCAGCTTCAGATATAAAACATTTACTGAGCCCTAAAAGTATCATTGTGTCTCTTTTTTGTTAATATCCTTCTCCACCAAAAGTAAACACCATTCTGATCTCTATCACTATTGTTGAGTTGTACTTGTTCTTGAATTTCATATGAATGGAACCACACAGTATATACACTTGGTGATTGACTCCTTTGGCTCAACATTTTATCTGCATTGTTGAACATGGACATAGTTCATCTGTTTTTATTGATGTTTAGCATAATTATTTTGTCCGTTTTTCTATCAATTAACATTTGGGTTATTTCCCAGATAGTTTTGTACATGTCTTCTGGTAGACATACATTTCTTTTCTATCAATTAACATTTGGGTTATTTCCCAGATAGTTTTGTACATGTCTTCTGGTAGACATACATTTCTTTTTTGCCTGAGTATACACCTGAGGTAGAATTACTGGAGCATTGGATAACTATAAGCTTACATTTAGTAATTCTTTGGCAAACAGTTTTCCAAAAGGGTGTACCAATTTATACCTTGGCCAAGAAAGTACCATAATCTTCATTGGTCCACATTGGTTTTTTTTTTTTCTTTCCTTTTAATTATTTTTTTATTTTAATAAACATATTATGTATTTTTATCCCCAGGGGTATAGGTCTGTGAATCGCTAGGTTTACACACTTCACAGCACTCACCATAGTACATATCCTCCCCAATGTTCATAACACCACCCCCGTCTCCCGGACCCCCTCCACCCAGAAACTCTCAGTTTGTTTTGTGAGATTAAGAGTCACTTATGGGGGGCACCTGGGTGGCTCAGTGGATTAAGCCGCTGCCTTCGGCTCAGGTCATGATCTCGGGGTCCTGGGATCGAGTCCCGATGGGGCTCTCTGCTCAGTGGGGAGCCTGCTTCCCTCTATCTCTCTCTCTCTGCCTGCCTCTCCATCTACTTGTGATCTCTCTTTGTCAAATAAATAAATAAAATCTTAAAAAAAATTTTTTTTTAAATTTTAAGAGTCACTTATGGATTGTCTCCCTCCCAATCCCATCTTGTTTCATTTATTCTTCTCATACCCCCTGAACCCCACCATGTTGCATCTCCACTTCCTCATATCAAGGAGATCATATGATAGTTGTCCTTCTCTGATTGACTTATTTCGCTAAGCATCATACCCTCTAGTTCCATCCACATTGTCACAAATGGCAAGATTTCATTTCTTTTGATGGCTGCATAGTATTCCATTGTGTATGTATACCACATCTTCTTTATCCATTCATCTGTTGTTGGACATCTAGATTCTTTTCATAGTTTGGCTATTATAGAAATTGCTGCTATAAACATTCGGGTACATGTGCCCCTTTGGATCACTACATTTGTATCTTTAGGGTAAATACCCAGTAGTGCAATTGTAGGTTCATAGGGTAGTTCTATTTTCAACATTTTGAGGAACCTCCATGCTGCTTTCCAGGGTGGTTGCACCAGCTTGCATTCCCACCAACAGTGTAGGAGGGTTCCCCTTTCTCCACATCCTCGCCAGCATCTGTCATTTCCTGACTTGTTGATTTTAGCCATTCTGACTGGTGTGAGGTGATATCTCATTGTGGTTTTGAGTTGTATTTCCCTGATGCCGAGTGATGTGGAGCACTTTTTCACGTGTCTGTTGGCCATCTAGATGTCTTCTTTGCAGAAATGTCTGTTCATGTCTTCTGCCCATTTCTTGATTGGATTATTTGTTCTTTGGGTGTTGAGTTTGCTAAGTTCTTTATAGATTTGGGACACTAGCCCTTTATCTGATATGTCGTTTGCAAATATCTTCTCCCATTCTGTCAGTTGTCTTTTGGTTTTGTTAACTGTTTCCTTTGTTGTGCAAAAGATTTTGATCTTGATGAAATCCCAATAGTTCATTTTTGCCCTTGCTTCCCTTGCCTTGGGCGATGTTCCTAGGAAGAAGTTGCTGTGGCTGAGGTCGAAGAGGTTGCTGCCTGTGATATCCTCAAGGATTTTGATGGATTCCTTTCGCACATTGAGGTCCTTCATCCATTTTGAGTCTATTCTCATGTGTGTAGTAAGGAAGTAGTCCAATTTCATTTTTCTGCATGTGGCTGTCCAATTTTCCCAACATCATTTGTTGAAGAGGCTGTCCTTTTTCTATTGGACATTCTTTCCTGCTTTGTCAAATATTAGTTGACCATAGGGTTGAGGGTCTATTTCTGGGCTCTCTATTCTGTTCCACTGATCTATGTGTCTGTTTTTGTGCTAGTACCATGCTGTCTTGATGATGACAGCTTTGTAATAGAGCTTGAAGTATGGAATTGTGATGCCACCAACGTTGGCTTTCTTTTTCAATATCCCTTTGGCTATTCGAGGTCTTTTCTGGTTCCATATAAATTTTAGGATTATTTGTTCAATTTCTTTGAAAAAGTTGGATGGTATTTTGAAAGGAATTGTATTAAATGTGTGGATTGCTTTAGGTAGCATAGACATTTTCACAATATTTGTTCTTCCAATCCAGGAGCATGGAACATTTTTCCATTTCTTTGTGTCTTCCT
>NC_081558.1:192566344-192587388 GCF_022355385.1 Mustela nigripes
ATGTGGTATATATACACAATGGAATACATGATTCCGTTTTTAACATTTTCGTGGTAGACATGCTTTTAAGTCATCCATTTCATCCTTCTTAATGGCCCCGTGTTAACACTTTTTCTGATGTATCACGATTTATTTAATAGACCCTCTAACCTTTTTTTTTAAGTTTTTATTTTAATCACCTGGTACTCTGCAAAGTGCTTTCCTTAATCTCCTACCTTCTAGTAACCATCAGTTTGTTCTTTATAGTTAATATTCTGTTTCTTGGTCTGTCTCTCTCTCAGTCTCTCTCTTTTTCCCTTTCTCATTTGTTTTGTTTCTTAGATTCCATATATGTGGAAAATCATATGGCATTTGTCTTTTTCTGACTGACTTATTTCACTTAGCTTTATACTCTAGAGCTTGATCCATCTTTCTAAATGGCAAGATTTCATTCTTTTTATGGCTGAATAATATTCCATTGTATGTATTACGTCTTCTTTATCCATTCATCTATCAATGGACACTTGGGCTGTTTCTATATCTTAGCTATTATAAATAATGCTGCTATAAATGTAGGGGTGCATGTATCCCTTTGAATTACTGTTTTTGTATTCTTTGGGTAAATACCCACTAGTACAATTCCTGGGTCGTAGGGTAGTTCTAACTCTTTGAGGAGTCTCCATACTGTTTTCCACAGTGGCTATACCAGTTTGCCTTGCCACCAACAATGTAAGAGGATTCCTTTCTCTCCACATTCTTGCCAACACCTGTTGTTTCTTGTGTTGTTGGTTTTAGCCATTCTGACAGGTGTGAGGTGATCTCCTTGTAGTTTAGATTTGCATTTCCCTGATGGTAAGTGATGATGAGCATCTTTTTATGCACCCATTAGCCATTGGGAAAATGTCTTCTTTGGGAAAAAGTCTATTCATGTCTTCTGTCCATTTTTAATTTTTATTTATTTATTTTTAAAATTTCATTTGTGTATTTGTCAGAGAGAGAAAGAGAGAGAGGGAGAGAGAGAGAGTACACAAGCAGGGGGAGTGGCAGGCAGAGGCAGAGGAAGAAGCAGGCTACCTCCTGAGCATGGGGCCTGATGCAGAATTCGATCCCAGGACCCTGGGATCATGACCAGAGCCAAAGACTGATGCTTAATTGACTGAGCCACCCCGGCTCTCCTGTCTTCTGCCCTTTTTTTTTTTTTAAAGATTTTATTTATTTGTTTGACAGAGAGAGATTACAAGTAGGCAGAGAGGCAGGCAGAGAGAGAGAGGAGGAAACTGAGCCACCCAGGCGCCCCATCTTCTGCCCATTTTTAAAATGGATTATTCATTCTTGAGGTGTTGAGTTTTAGAAGTCTTCTATATTTTGGGTGCTAATGCTTTATCAGGTATGTCATTTGCAAATATCTTCTCCCATTCCATATGCTGTCTTTCAGTTTTATTGATCTTTTTTCCTTCACTGTGCTGAAGCTTTTTACTTTACAATAATCCCAGTAGTTTATTTTTGCTTTTGTTTCCCTTCCTCTGGAGACATAACTAGAAAAATGTTGCTATGGCTGATACCAGAACAGTTACTGCCTGTGCTTTCTTCTAAGATTTTTATGATTTCAGGTCTCGCATTTGGATCTTAAAGCCATGTTGAATTTATTTTTGTGCATGGTATAAGAAAGTGGTCCAGTTTCATTCTTTTGCATGTTGCTATGCAGTTTTCCCAACACCATTTGTTAGAGAGACTGTCTTTTTCCCCATTGGATATTCTTTCTTGTTTTTTCAAAGATAATTGACCATGTAGTCATGGGTTCTTTTCTGGGTTTTCTTTCCTTTCTAATGATCTATATTTCTATTTTTTGTGCCAGTACTGTACTATTTTGATTGTAATAGCTTTGTAATGTGACTTGAAGTCCAGTATTGTAATGCCTCCAGCTTTGCTTTTCATTTTCAAGATTGCTTTGACTACTGGGAGTCTTTTGTGTTTCCATAAAAATTTTAGGATCATTTGTTCTAGCTCTGTGAAAAATGCTGTTGATATTTTGATAGGGATTGCATTACATGTGTAGATTGCTGTGGATGGTATACATAACTTAATATTTGTTCTTCCAATCCGTTCACCAGTGTTTTATAGTTTTCAGAGGAAGGGTCTTTCACAGCTCTAGTTAGGTCCATGGTTCGTTCCTAGATATCTTATTTAATTTTCTTTTTTAAGTAGAGCTTTAAAATAGAATGTGGGAAAGTCACTCTAAATAACACTTTTGGCAGGCATACAAAAGAATAATTCCCATTTGTACACTGAATTAGGAAATTAATGAGTGAAGAAAAAGTATTACAGTAAAGAAGCATAAAAATATTATTAGGTAAGTGGACATAAAAGTTCAGGGGAAAGGAAAGCTAATAATAGCAGTTCATGCAACTGTGTCATAGGTGTATAAAACTAAAATTCCATTTGTGTTTTCAAGGCTCACCCAAATGACACCTCCTTCCTATGCATTCAAAGAGACTCCTCCCTTCGTCCTCATTCTTACCCCTTATTTTACATCTCCATAAAACTGGCAAGAAAGAGAAACCATCACATTATGTCATTTATAAAAATTCATCTTGCATGTAAATTTTTCCCCTACTAAGCTGTTAACTCATAGAAGGTAATGACTGTGTATTATTTGTCTTTGAACCCAGTAGTTGCTGCATAAATGGTCTTTCAGTTAAATTGTATTGAAGTGTGAGAAAGGGGAGGAATCAGGCAGAAATGTTTAATGTTATCAAATTTTATAAGGTGTGACTTATCTGCCTTTTTATTATTTCTGTAATTAATAATCATTAGTCCTTATGGTGGATGAGATGAAATAATATAAACACATGGCTTTTGAGATATAATGAAAATTATTTTAAATCAAATTTTAATGGTTTTTTCCTGTGGTATTCATGCTCAAAAGCATACCTATAAGCCAAATATTTAAGAAATATATTTATGAATATATGAAAAAAATTTGCATTGTGAACTTATACATTACCTCATATGAGCTTAAAAACAGCTTGTTAGGTTTAAAACATTATACATATGTAAAACTTTATTATCATTAAGATAGTAATAAAGTTGACTCTGGATGACTAATATGGATGGTTATTTGTGAAATCCAAATAATATGTAGAAGAATTCTTTATGTGAAGTCTGATAGAAGAAAGGGAGTATTGTTTTCAGTACTTTGTATAATGCAAGTTGCTACTCATGCCATTTAAATGAATCTTTAACTTGGTCTCAACCAGGAAAAATAGAGTTATTTATAATTGGGACTATTTTTGAAGGAATCTCTGATTCCATATTAGTTTGAACTCAATGGTAATATAAATCGCAAATATCTGAACAGACTTACCAAGAACAATTTCCATTACAGAAAAATTAAGAATTAGTGCGTATAAAAGTCTCTTTTGAAACTGACTGTAATGCCAAGTGCACAATAGTTTTTCTCCTCATCTGAATAGCCCCAACTTTGATTTCACATTCTCCTTTTTTTACTGGGCAAGTCAGGAAGGAGGAAAGGATCATGGTCAGTCTTTTCTACAAAAAATTTCTTTTGAGCTCATTGCTGACCTTTTTAAATCTGGAGCTTGAAACTTAGTATTTCAAATGCATAATTTTGTTCTCTTTGCTGTCAAAGGTCTCCCAGTCATTGTTATCTGTTTGGCCGGGGTTGAATATGCAAGAACTTTCAGGACTCACACATACAACAAAAGTGAATATAACAAACCAGTATCAGAAAATAAGGATTGTTATGAATGGGGGAAGAGATGATCATAAGCTCAACATACAAGGGCTATTTCTACTCATTCTAGTCAAATTTTCTAATCAATTGTTCATTTTGGGGCCATAACTTCTAAAGGTATAAAGAGTTGAACCCTGGAATTTTTATGTAAAATCTTATGGTTTTTGAGTGTTAGATCAAAAATTTTTAATTGGAAAAAATAAAAAGGAAATCATACAAGGAGTCAAGATGTGCCTTAGGTAGGCAATTTGTTACCTTTGCTTAAATAAAGTGTAAATAATTGACCAATGAATAAATGAGCCATAGACCTCTATAAGAAATAGAGAAATTAAAGAACACTCCAACCCTGTTCTCCCTTGTCTATTAGAAATTTAATATAATATTTTAAGGAGGGACATAGTCATAGTACCAATATGGAGACCTACCAGATAAGTATTTTCCAATCTATCTCTGCATTTCAGAGGCCAGAAAGACCAGGAAAGGGGGAGCAAGAGTGAACCAAGGAAGCTCAGAAGGTGTTAAAATATATTATGATATGTTAAAGGATTATGGCTATGAAACATCATTTTTTGGACACTTTTATCTGATCCCAATTTACATTCTATTGCTAATCTATTACTATCTTTCCTTTATTTCAAATTTTTTATAAACATTTATCTTTTATGAATCTTAAAAAGCAAATGATGAAAAGAGATGGTAGATCAAAAGGAAGTCAAACTCATGGCAAAAATATATATCAAATGTGCAAATCCTGTCACATAATTATTACAAAGTAAACATGGATCCAATGGACCCTGGTTTGTTTTCCAATCTGACCTATTTAAGATTTACTTTGTTTTTGAAGTCTCTCTGCTTTCCTTCCAGACAAACTCACCCTTCTCTCTGCTAATTCAATACTTTCTTATATTACCACACATTTCACCTGCAGTTAGTGGTATCTAATTACAGTGCTTACCTATCTCTCTTCCCAAATAGAATTAAGAATCTTGAGATCAGAAATGATATCTTTAAAACTTTTTTTGGAAACAATCATGAACTTATAGGAAATTTGTAAGTACAGCACGGAAAACCATCTGAAAGTAAATGTCCAACCTGCTGTCCCATTACCCTAAATTACTTTGGGCTGTGTCTGCTCATAAACAAAGACATTTTTCACCTAACCACATAAAAGTCATCAATCTCATATGCTAAGGACTCAGTTATCCCCACCCCCACCACCAGATTCAAATGTTGAAGCCCTAATTCCCTTTGTAATGATATTTAAAGAAGAAGCCTTTGGGAGCTAAGTAGGTTTAGAGGAGATCATGAAGTGGGACCCTCATGATAGGATTAGTGCCCTTGTAAGAAGAGACACCAAAGGCCTTGCTTGCTTTCCCTTTTTCTGCCATGTGAGGGCATAAGCAAGGAAGAGTTCTCACCAAAGATAGGAATTACCTGGCACTTTAATCTTAGACTTCCCACCCTCCAGAACTGTGAAGAGTAAATTCCCATTGCTTAAGCCACCCAGCCTATAATATTTTGTTATGGAAGCCTGAGCTGACTAATACATCAGGAAATTAACAATGATATATCACTGCCATTGAATCCTCAGATTCCATTCAAGATTTATTGGTTGTTCAAATAAATTTCAACTACTATCCTTTAGAATGTAAGAATTTGTTTCTGAATGATGTGCCTCATTCAGTAATCATGTTTTATTCATCTCCATAAATGTAGAAAAGTTCTACAGACTTCCCTTAAGTTTCATGGCCCTGATATTTTTGAAGATTACATTCTAATTGTTTTCTAGAATGACCTTTATTTTTTATTTGTCTGATGCAGAGACCATAGCTTACATAAATTTGGATCTTAGCATCTTGAACAGTGTCTGGTATGTAGCCTATGTTTAATAAATGCTAGTGAGGAATGAATTGTATGAAAACTTTTACTGGGAAACTGACTCTGAATCACTTGGGTAATGCTAATAGTAAATATTTCAAAACTTAAAGAGAAAAATGTTAAACATGTCCAAAATAAGAAAACAAATAAACAAACAAAACACACCCTGCCACGCTCTGGTGTCTTCCTCTGTTCTTAGTGAGTATGCATATACTGGTTACTATGTAAATTAATATTAGTTTCCCTAGAGCAGTGTTTTTCAAAGCATGGTCTGTGGACTGTTTCCAGTTTACATGCTGTTTCTGGATTATGATGAAATAAGTAGAGAAATTGGGAATAAACATTTTAGAAACCTTTCTGGCATTTTGACAAAGTAAATCTACTCCTGCTTAATCTAGTAATTCTAAAGCGAAATATTGGATATATTTTATCCACTTATCTTATTTCATTTATCTAATAGTTACTTTACATTGTATTTACCATAATCTTTTATTCACAATGGGTTAGACATTAAAAACGTAGTCATTTGGAGCACTTGGGTGGCTCAGTTGGCTAAGCTTCTGACTCTTGATTTTGGCTCAGTTCATGATCTCAGCGTCCTAAGATGAAGCCCTGTCTCAGACTCCACACTCAGAGG
This sequence comes from Mustela nigripes, assembly GCF_022355385.1. NCBI lineage: Eukaryota > Metazoa > Chordata > Mammalia > Carnivora > Mustelidae > Mustela > Mustela nigripes. Next base: position 192,572,593 of record NC_081558.1, read on the forward strand.
GGAGTCTGCTTGAAATGCTCTCCCTTTGCCCCTCCCCCAACTCATGGCACTCTTTTACTCCCATTCACTTTTGCTCTCTCTCTTTCTCCCCCTTAAATATATATATATGACTCTATTCTGATGAGAACTACAAAAACTGGTATAAATGACTATATATATATAAATGTTATAAATGACTATATATAAATGTATATAAATATATAAATATATAATATATATTATTATATATAATATAAATATATATAAATATATAAAATATAAATATATAAATATATATCTATAAATGACTATATATAAAAATGTTATAAATGACTATATATCTATATATATCTTTATATATAAATGTTATAAATGACTATATATAAATGTATATAAATATATATAAATACATATATATATAAATATAAACATATGTATATAAATATATATATAAATGACTATATATATATATATATAGTCATTTATAACAGTTTTTGTAGTTCTCATCAGAATAGAGTGGGATAAATATGAGCTAGAATATAATGGATTTTGACCTGGAACCTGTAGAATGAGTAGGATATTTCTAGTTTGTAAAGCACAGAAATGGGCCATTCAGGCATAATGAAGTGCAAAAGTATACTTGTGTTATATGCGTGTACTTGTGTGCATGCTCGTGTGTGTTGCATGGGTATCAAAAGACAGTAACAGCCCATGATTCCAATCCTGGATGATAAGAACCCCTCCCACATCTGATTCCATCGCGTCCTGAGCACAGGTTCCAGTGGCACTCCCCTCTCCAGAAGACCTTCTTGTTCTCCCTTTCCTTTCCGAACTCATCTTCTCTCTGGGCCACCTGAAACCTAGAATTCCCATTTTTGGCAAAACATAAATAAGCAACTCTGACCCCAAAAGTGGGCAATGTTAATACCACCTCTTGATGATGGAGCCTATACCCAGTTTTCCAAATATTTAAGCAAAGAGAGAGGAGATGGAGATAGCAGAGGAAAAACAATGAGAGAAAGAATAGAGTGTTTTAAAATTCAGAAGTATTTAACAGTCCAAACTTTATAAAGCACACAGGTGGTTTCCCATCCTTTATTTTCATCTATTTAAGTGTTTTTTCATTTGTGGATTTTATCAACGAGTACTGAGCATATCGTATACTGTGTTCTAGACTCACAGGCAAAAGTGAGATCATCTGTCCTCAGAGGCATGGACCACAGACCTAAGAGTGCAGAGGATAGGCTTTGAGCCATAACAGGAACAAAAAACCTCAAGTATGGCTTCCCAGAAGAGGGATATTGAAGGAAATTGGAACAGTTAGAAAGACTGAAAAGATGGAAAAGGGAGTTCAGGTACCATAAACAATTAACAATGACCAGGATAACACGCTTAAGGAATAATGATATGGTTTTAGGAATGCAGAAGGTAGGTTGGGGAGAAGCAGGACAAGCCAGTGTGGGCTAGACCACGGAGAACAAATGGATACATTTAAGAATGGGCATGGATTTACATTTTAGTAAGGTATCTGGAAGTTTGGCAGCCATGAAAGCTAAGTAAATCGATCAAGTAAAAAGGGTCAAGAAAGAAGAGTGATCAAAAAAGAGAAAAATGAGAGAAGGTATAGTTGTGTAAGTTATTCAGGAAATGTTTTTGCTATCAAATTGACAAGATTTCAGCATTCATGTGTGGAAGGTTAACATAACCTGGACCTCCTAGAGAACTCTCAGGATTTGAGAGAAAGATTGGGAAATGAAGATGCCATTAAATGAGTACAAAAAGCAGGTTGGGGGGCGCCTGGGTGGCTCAGAGGGTTAAAGCCTCTGCCTTCGGCTCAGGTCATGATCCCAGGGTCCTGGGATTGAGCCCCGCATCGGGCTCTCTGCTCCATGGAGAGTCTGCTTCCTCCTGTCTCTCTTCCTGTCTCTCTGCCTGCCTCTCTGCCTACTTGTCATCTCTGTCTATCAAATAAATAAATAAAATCTTTAAAAAAAAAAAAAAAGCAGGTTGGGGGAAAGATGAGGTCAATTATGAACATATTGAGAGGTTGACGTGTTTCGAGTACATTCAGTTAGTTGTATAAGTAGACTATTGAATATATAAATCTGGCCCTTAAGAGGAAAACCTAGAATAAAGATAGTGATTTGAGTATAATTAGTATAAAGATATAAGTGCAAGCTAATTCACCGATGTAAATAGAGTAGCTCTGCCATATATTTAAGGCAGGAAGTGAAAAGAACTTGAAGCCATGGTGAGCTAGTGAATTACATGAAAGTATAAATGTAGAATTAGAGAAGACAGAAGTCTCACCGATAAGCTTAATGTCTTTGAATATTAGTGTGGGATGACTTATTTAATAGATGCCTCATATTTTGAAAGACAAGGATCTAAAGCCTAGGAAAAGTATTTCCAAAACAAAAGGAAGAACAACCATATCTTGGTATTTGTTCCAGTTCTACAAATTCTATTTTTCAACTGTCTGCTTTATATTTTGATTCATAAATTTTCAAGCTTGCCTTGTTCAAATATGAGCACAAAAACATGACCAAAGTTTACTCAGCATTCAGGATTCTACTTTTCATATCAGATTTTTTTAAATTTAATTTTATGGTGCCCAATTCACTTTAAGAACAAGCTTCTCCAAGTGTGAAGTTTTCTGTGATCTAACTCACTTAACCATGGCAATATTTTCCTGCATTAGCTCATCAGAAAGAATGCCAGTAACATAAAAATAAATGGGAGTGAAATAAATTAAATATTTTATCTTAATAATGTATAACTCAGCTCCTATTTTGTCTAATGTCACGTTCATATGAATTAGCATAACCAAGAAAAATGATTTCATTTTCTAACACTGTAAAACAGAGTTATAGAAAGTTTAAGTAACCAAAGAAAGAAACATGGTTTGAGAAGGCATTTTTTTTCATTGAGGATTAAATGGGTTTTAGGTGGCTATTAAATCATATAAAATATATTTTAGGCAAACATTTCAGTCAAACAATATTTAACTGTTAATTAGACCTATACATATTAATGCGATTTCTGTGGGATCAATATTAGCAAGATGCTGTAAGGAGGAATGCCGTATAACTGAATCAATTCCATAGTCTTGGAGTTCGGGAGGATTCGTTATTACTCAGATTTTACTGTATTTCATCATCATCAAGATATGATTCAAGTGAATCAATAAACTTTTATCAAAACTAGAGATAAAGGGACTTAATTTGATAATGGAATTTTCTAATTTCTGTTGTCAGATAATTTATATCATGATTTTCATTATGTTATCATAATTGTCATTTAAAAGTGTATATATTGAGCCATGTTCAAGTCATATACAGATAATATCTTTTATAATAGTCATTGCAGGCATAAAAAAACGATTTTTTAGAAATTTGCATTGCAAACAAAGAACTGTGTATTATTATTTGAGATAATTTGAAGATCAATCATTACTCATGAATACATTAGATAGTTTGATCCTCTATCAACCTAAATCCTCACGTCTCTTTCTCTTTCCTGCCCATCCTTCTTCTTTCTTTTGGTAGAATTTTCCTTGACCACATAGTCACGTATAGCTCTGTCCTGTGTATGGTCAATAAAGATCAAGAAAATTTGGAGAGCTTTCAGAGAGAATTTTTTTTTTTTAACTTTCTAAAGGTGGAGATTAAAAGCAAAACAAAAACACCTCCCTCCTAGGTTCTAAAGTTATCATAGGTTGTTTGCAGGAGTATGACTTTGAGGGTTGCAAGAGGACAGGGTAGAAGTGAGGATAAAGTGGAGTGAGTGAGTGTAGTGGGGTGAGGCAGAAGTGGGACTGTATGGTTATTTGAATGAATGTTGAGTTATGTCATCCAAGACTGGTATTTTCATGAGTTTCTTGATGCAATATATAATTAAAGTAAGTGTTTGCTTATTTCAATATTGCTCCAATCTACTTTTAGCAAGAAGCTTGTGTCCAATTTTATGGAATTTATCTTTAATTTAGTATCCAAAAATAAATCGCTTCTTAAGTTTAACTACTAAGATATTTTTCCAGTTTAGAATTTCATGAGTAAAAAAAAAAAAAAAAAAAAAAAAAGTTTAAATTTTTATAATAAAAAAAAAAAAAAAAAAAAAAAAAGTTTGTATTTTTAGCATCAATAATCCATTAGAATATAAAATTTTTGTCATTTTTGGTTTAAAATACAAAATTCATGTATCATGAAAGGAGATGAAAATTTCTAAGAACACTTTTGATAATAAATTGCATTAAGGAAAAAACTGTTTTCTCTGTAGAAACTAGACCTTTCATCCTACAGCTACATGAATCCGATCTTGACTTTTTTGAAAGAAGCATTTTTGAGGTGTTTATTTTCTCATATATCAACTTATATACACATCTTTCTTTTTTGACACTTTCATTCCACTTAGCTTGATCTAACTCAGTCTTTCCCAGATTTCTGGCTAGCTAGCTTCTCCTTACGCTTGTGAGATTTCCAGTATTTTAACTAAAAGATATCTTTCATTTTCTCCCCTGTTATCCTTCCCTCTACAACTTACAAAAATTGGCCTCACCACCTTGTCCAATGTAGCCTCTTTTTGTCAGTCTTCTTCCTACCCTCTGTCTGCTCTCCTCACTCTGCGGGCTCCTACTCTTGTCCCAGGGTATTTCCTGGTCGAGCACATCTACACTCTCTTAGGCAAACCCCACTCTATGACTAGACCTCAAGCAGAAGGACTCACTGCACTTCTTTGGTATCTGACTCTCCCTAATGTTTTATAAGCTGAATTATTTTTGTATTCCCAGAACCATACTATACAATGACGGGGATGTTCTAGATGCTCGGCAACTGCTTACTGTATGAATAAATCAACAATTCCCTCATCCAGAAAAGAAGAGTTATTCTCATTTTTATGCTATTTCCTTCAGATATTATTTAGTTTTTATGAAATATATGTATTTTTAGTTAATATTTAAACACATTTTACCTGCTTTTTATCACTGTTTTAGTATGAATTTGGTAAGTACTTTCTCATAAAATAAAATTTCTTTGTATGTAACAGTTTTATAGCAACTCAGTATCTTATTTCACATATGTATCTGACTCCTATTTTATGGGAACACTTATCTGCATTTCAATTTTTCCTCTAGATATATTTCTAGAAATGGAATTACTATAATCCTGCAATGTAGGACTTTTGATACATTGTGCCAAATTTCTTTCCAGAAAGATTGTACCAAATTACATTACCATGAGACATTTGCAAGACTTCCAAATTCACCTCTGTCTTGCCAATATTGGAAAGTCTTACCATGTTTAATGTTTGCTAATTAGATAATCATAAAAATTCGCAATTTGTCATTCTAAACTAGATTTTTTCATTTATACTAATTAGTGGATGAAGTTTTTAAATGTTTAACACCATTCCTTAGGAGTCTTCTAGTTTCCAGTCTTCCCATTTAACTGCCTTTAATCTATTGCTACCAACATGCTACCCATACCCATAGCACATACTGAGCACGCTGTGTGGGGAATATCAATGAGTCCCAGTCATCCACAAAATAAACTCCACATTTGTGGTCCACATGACAATCACCTTTATCGTCCAGTCTCAACTTCTTTCATCACGAAATTTCTTAAATCTGCTTCATACAACCTGTAATTGTGTCACACTGATTTATTTCATTCCTTTTCCCCATAAAACCTTTCCCTGTTTCTGCCAACTAAAATCTTACCTGTGGTTTAACATTTGATAAGTATGTACTAACATTTATCTGAGAATCTTGTCTTTCATCTTGCATTTCATTCTGTTTCTTGTTCTCAGAATTCAGGTTTTTTTAAAAAAAGATTTTATTTACTTATTTGACAGAGAGAGAGAGATCACAAGTAGGCGGGGCGGGGTGGGGGGAAGCAGGCTCCCTGCTGAGCAGAGAGCCTGATGCGGGGCTCGATCCCAGGACCCCAGAATCATGACCCAAACTGAAGGCAGACACTTAACCCACTGAGCCACCCAGGCGCCCCTCTCAGAATTCAGTTTTGCCTGAAAAGTCTAATACAGGCATTTCAATAGACGTTGAGAACACATCCTACTGCTGTAAGATTTAATTATGAAACAGTGGGCGCTTTGTAAATCTTGCATTTCAAGATAACCTCAGGTCAAAACAAAAACAAAATCTAACAAAAATAATAACCTCAGGTCTACCTATCCAGAACTTCTCAGTAATGTTTATCTCATTTGGTTGCTGAGTCTTTAGTCCTTTTTTTTTTTTTTTTTTTAAATTTATTTGACAGAGAGACACAGTAAGAAAGGAACACAAGCAAGGGAGTGGGAGAGGGAGAAGCAGAAGGATCCCAGTGCAGGGCTAAATCCCAGGACCCTGGGATCATGACCTGAACCAAAGGCAGATGCTTAACAACTGAGCCACCCAGGTGCTCTGGTTGCTGAGTCTTTTAAAAAGAGCCTTAAGATATATAAATAATATATATTTGAAGCAGGTAAGGTAATTTAAAATAATTTGCGTATGGTGACTATGTTCTATATTAGTATGAGTGTACATTTGAGTTTAATTTAAAAATTATGTAAAGTAACTTTGTGTAACTGTCACCAAATGGTAGTTATTAAACTCTATTTATTTTTGTAACTTTCTTGGGATACATGTGACTCATTTTTGATAATCTGACTTCCATTCAGCCAGACACATGTTTCTTCCCAAAGAAAAAATTAAGAACATAATAATCAAGATATGCACTCAGTTTATAAGTCAATTATTGTTAGAAAAATAGACCAACTGATTTGATAATCAATTCTATTGGCTTGCATTTAAAGCTGTAACTTCAAAAACTAGCAAATAAATCAAGAGTTTTTTATTCCATCTGTTAATATCACCTGTCTCATTTGGGTATGTATTTATATTTACATTTGCATTTATATGTATATTTATATCTTATTTAGCATAGTATTTACAGCTAGTGATCAGTAAACTGTGGTAGTCCTTTTAATAATCAGTGGTAGGTCCAATTATAAAAACCATATATAGGAAATCAATCAGTAATGTTTAAATTGCTTAGGGTTTTTTTTTTTTTAAAGTAACTCTCTGAAATAGACATGCTATTTCTCTAACCTACGTAGAGTTTGAAATTTTTTAAGTGTTTATTAGTTAATGATAGTGGACTAAAAGAAAGTGTAGCTATTGGTTTAGTTGAATTTAGAGGGAAAAATAGTACAGATCCTTACATTGTACACTGGGTTACCAGGATCCACATTTATTAATGACTTTGACTTATCAGATACAATTACTGATTAATTCTGATATAGAGGATTGATTATATATTCATATATTTTATATTATATTTATATATTTATATTTTTCTGCTAGTTCATCAAAATAGATAAAATGTCCTTCTGAAAAAAAAAAAAAGTTTACTTTGCCTTTCTGGTTAGGGAGTCTCTTTCCAGAATCTTTAAACACCTCAAACAAAGTACCGTTCCAATAGTCTTCAGACCACACAAATAGTGCAATGTTTAATACTTGATTTAACAAAATAGAGGCATCAACACTCACAATTTTGATTCTTTACATATTGACCAGATTTGCTAAGGCAAAAGATCAAAGTCTCTTTTTTAAAAGGAAAAAAGAAAACCTCCATGCTAGAAAAATGGGGAAAAGCTGAGTTTGAAATTAAATCCTAAGCTTCATAAGCTGGCTTTTCAACAGTTCAAAACTCAGTTTTTTGCTTTTGCTCCCATTTGAAACAAAATGAAATTTGCCATGCCTAAGTGCTATGTGTTGCTAGCTTTTTTGGTTTTCGTATAATAGCATTTCCCTTTTTAATCAGCCTATCTCTTGCTTTTATTATTTTCTTTGATCTCTGTTTTCTCTTAATTTTCCTCTTTTCTGTGTGATCTGTTTTTCCCATCACCCTTTTCCTTCACCCTCCTCTAAAATCTCACACTTGCATCTAATAATTAGACCGCATAGTAGTCTGGAACTTTGCTTGAAATAAGCAAGTCTCTCTGTACCTTCCTCCCACTTTCACTCTTTTCCTAATTTATGAAGCTCTAGTAGATGAACTTTGAGTAAATGTTCACCATATAAATTCCATCTCTTGTAATTGTCAGTACTAATCGGGAGTGTTGTTAATCTATAACTTTACCTTTGACAGATGTTGCTTATTGGAATCCTTTCCTATTTCTCACGAAAGTAATAGTTTCCATCTTTATATTGTATGTTTCCATTGCTTTCATCTCATATGACTATGGATTACTTTTGCTTTATTAAGAGAAGAGACATTATGTAGGAAATGATCTCCAGAGTCATGGAGTATAGAGACCTCTGAGAGCCTGAGTGTCTTGGGGAGTCCTCTGGCTAGCCAGCACCAAACCACAGTCCTTGGGACCACACTTCATCAAACCTTCAGTGAAACTGGCCATTTTTTTTTTTTTTAATATATCCTATAGCAAAAACAAATGAAAACATAACCCACCAATTTTTTTTTTTAATTTTCACTTTTGGGTTAGTAGTTTTGGCATCTGACACATGCTTTAATCATAGAAATGCCTTTCTTATAGGGAGATAGAGGATGCCAACTAACTAGAGCACATCAAACTTATAAAAGTTCTCAAGCTGAACAGGGCATTCATGCAGATACAGGGGCAAAGAGGCTAGCGCTTACTCATCTCAAAGGACAGTGTCTTCTGGCCGATGCCACTATCCTCTCTGCTTTGACACTTGGAAATGGTACCTGAGTTCTTAAGACAAAAAGAAATGTAGCTCTTCTTAATGTTAGGAGAGTATGAAATGGAGTTCATGAAATGAAATTCATGAATATAATGATGTGCAATGTTGTTGGGGGAAAAAACAGACTCATTACTGTGCTAAGTCAACGATTTGAGTTTCAGGCACCAGTATATTCAGCTCATTAAAGGGATAATTTGGGTGTATCAATTCCAGAGAAATGGCTGCCTTCATCTTACTCAACTTAGGTTTTCATTAAAAGGCCGCTGAGCCGGACATGGGTTAAGAAAGAGGACTGTGAGGTATTGCCTCATTAGTTGAGATTGTTTTTCTCAAGGCATAGGAAACAAAGAAGTATTGGTATAACTTCTTCTAATGTTAACATAGAAATGGCAGCTATTTTAGAAAATTAAGAGCAGAAAATAGAAATATAATTTTAAACTTAATGATAAAGCAATTTGAAGAAGCAAAAAAAATAGGTATTTTAGATTATGGAGTTTTCTTGATTTATTTCTGTTTTCTGCGTCTTTCCTATGCAGTTAAGTGGTATAAAAGACAAACAGTAACTGTATTCTACAAAGAAGCAGGCAACACATATTTTGTGAGTTGTTGTTTTTGTTGAAACTGCTTTACTTGAATTTGAAGTAAGCAAATAACATATTTCAGGGAATAGTCCTGCAACGCTAAAATGAATGCATACATGGAAATAAATGGGTTATCAAAGCTCTCCTCCTTAATTTGCACATATATGTTATATGCAGCAAAAAACAAAGCAAAAACCAAATACATACTAGTTTCTCCAGACCATCCCATGACTTTGACCTTTCCATTGTATTTCATATAAACTGTCACATTTTTTAGTCCCCATCTATGTAATTTAACAATCTCTTAAGCTGCAGTTCTTTCCAGAACACTAGGCATCTATCATATTAATATTTGTGATATTAATAAACCATCTATTTCAGTATTAAATCAAAATATTATCAATATTAATATTATTGGGGCGCCTGGGTGGCTCAGAGGGTTAGGCCGCTGCCTTCGGCTCAGGTCATGGTCTCAGGGTCCTGGGATCGAGTCCCGCATCGGGCTCTCTGCTCAGCAGGGAGCCTGCTTCCTCCTCTCTCTGCCTGCCTCTCTGCCTACTTGTGATCTCTCTCTGTAAAATAAATAAATAAAATCTTTAAAAAAAATATTAATATTATCAATATAATAGCAATATTCATTATGTCCCACTCTTCAAGATAATATATATGCAAAATTATTAGAGTAGACAGATTGGATCATTAAGCAAGAAAGGACAGAATAGAGCTGTGTGACTACCAGGAAATAATGAGGTTCAGAGAAATTAGAAATCCCATCTAGGACAGCGTTTACTGGCCCCACTGTTGCTGTCTGGGTTGGTTGGGATATTGACCAGTGATCCCTGCATTTTAAAGTAGTAACTACAAAATAAAATTGCTGTAGCTTACTCACCTCCAGTCCCATCCATGCTGATGCAAATGGTAGGTATTCATCCTTTCTGATGGCTGAGTAATATTCCATTGTACATATGTACCACTTCTTTATCCATTCATCTGTTGAAAGACATCTCAACTCCTTCCACAGTTGGGCTATTGTGGACATTGCTATGAACATTGGGGTGCATGTTCCCCTTCTTTTCATTACATCTGTATCTTTGTGGGAGCCAATGGGGAAGGGAGCAAAAACTGAAGGGGAAGAAATCAGAGAGGGAGACAAACCATGAGAGACTGTGGACTCCAGGAAACAAACTGAAGTTTACAGAAAGGAGGGGGTGGGGGGATTGGGTAACTGTGTGATGGGTATTAAGAAGGGCATGTGATATGATGAGCACTGGGTGTTATATACAACTAATGAATCATTGAACACTATACCAAAAATTAATGGTGTACTATATGTTGGCTAAATGAACATAATAAGAAAAAAAATAATTAAGAAAAAAATAATTGCCATAGCTTTTGACTTTAAAAAGTCACCTCTTTATAAGTCTGTACAAATTCCAGAAGTAGGGGCACTTGGATGTCTCAATTGTTAAGTGTCTGCCTTCAGCTCAGGTCATGATCCTGGGGTCCTAGGATCAAGCCTCACTTCTAGAGAGCTCCCTGCTGGGATGGAAGCCTGCTTCTTACTCTCCCACCTGCTCCTGCTTGTGTTCTCTCTCCCACTGTGTCTCTTCTGTCAAATAAAATCTTTTTAAAAAAATTCTACAAGTATTACAGTGGGAGCTTACTTTTAGAATTATAAGTAGCATTTAAAGGAATGCATAGACAAAATAATAAACTGAATTTTTTATGAAAGGACTAAAAGCTTTCAAAATGGTTAAATCTATCCAATACTCATTAGTGCAGTTTAACAAAAATTGATCACCCCTGAGGTGTGTCATTGTTGCTGATCACAGAGCTTAAAAAACTTTAATTGCTAGCTTATTTAGTTTAGAAGAAGGAAAAGAATCAGAAAGAAAATGAAATTCCTTTGGAAATCCAAAAATAATACTTTAATAAAGAATTATTAAAGGAATATTTTTTGCCAAGCTTCTTTATACTGTTAATATAGTTGTACAGATTTTTGAGTAAATGGAAAATGGTATGTAGCATTTGGGAGCTAGTTTCTACATTTTTGAGCAGAAACTAAGTACACAGAAATTTATTTACATGTCTTCTCATGGTGTTGAAATACTGTACTACATATATGTATGGAAATTCATGTTATTATATACAAGAGTTTTATCTTTTAATGTCAGTGCCATGTTACACATTTTAACTTTTGTAGCAAAAAGAAATGTTATTATATCTTAAAAACCACTTCCATTACTGGAAAAGCAAGAGAAAATCCTTTATGAATTCAGAAGTGGGCAAGAATATAGTACTCTATACTCTATGACTCTGCAATTGCACTATTGGGTATTTACCCTAAAGATACAGATGTAGTGAAAAGAAGGGCCATCTGTATCCCAATGTTTGTAGCAGCAATGGCCACAGTTGCCAAACTGGAAAGAACCAAGATGCCCTTCAACAAATGAATGAATAAAGAAGATATGGTCCATATATACAATGGAATATTATGGCTCGGTCAGAAAGGATTAATACACAACTATTGTATCAACATGGATGGGACTGGAGGAGATTATGCTGAGTGAAATAAGTCAAGCTGAGAGAGTCAATTATCATATGGTTTCACTTACTTGTAGAACATAAGGAATAACACGGAGGACATTAGGAGAAGGAAAGGAAAAGTGAATTGGGGGAAATCGGAGGGGGAGACAAACCATGAGAGACTGTGGACTCTGAGAAACAAACTGAGGGTTTTGGAGGGGAGGGAGTTGGAGGTTGGGTGAGCCTGGTGGTGGGTATTATGGAGTGCACGTATTGCATGGAGCACTGGGTGTGGTGCATAAACAGTGAATCTTAGAACACTGAAAAAATAAAATAAAATAAAAGAATACAGTGCTCTAATTTTTTATTATTGTGGAAACTATAATTGATCAATAATTTTTAAGTGCTCCCAATTTTTAGTATGGTTTTTGTCATAGTAAAAGATACCAAAGTAATTAACATAGTAACCATTCTCAAATGTGTTTGATATAATTATGCCAATATGTCTAAAACACAGAAAAGAATTTTGAATAATACAAAGCCATTTTACCAGGAACCATTATTCAGGATACAGAAGTTGAGAGGAGATGGGGCCTCAAATGTGGCAATAATAAGAGAGTACCCCTTGGAAATGCCAGGATTATAAGGCTGAAGACCATGTTGAGCTCTGTTAGTGAAACAGGTTAACAGCAGAAGGCATTTCGTGTGAGGGTAATCTTACAAACAAGAGAATGCACTTTCTAGTTGATGCAGTCTTTAAGGGGACATTAGGAGAGGCCTTTTAATGAGAGGTATTTGGAAGTATTTGTTGGTAGAATCACAGTAAATAAATTTAGATTAGGATGATGGACACAGTTTATGTATCGTGTTTACTTCTAGATAGAAAAGCCTTTGTTTGGGTGTGGTTTGACAGGGCGTTCCACAGTTGATATTTAAGCAGGGTCATAATATGAGAGTAGTGTTTAAAATGGATGAGTCTGGAAAGAGTGCGCAATATACGGGTGGGAGTTGAAGGGTGGAAAGAAAGGCAAGAGGCAACCCAGAGTCAGAAGTTACAGTAATGCAGGTGTGGAATGAGTGATAAGCTTTTAGCTTCAGGTGGTGGCAGTGAGAACGGTGTGAGACAAAGAGGACACCTGAGGCATTCAAATTACTCTAGATCTCTCTTTTGATCTTGTAACTACCCTCCTATGTTTGGTTTGAAGGTGGCTGGTTTAGTTTTGTGAGCAAAATATGGCTTCATTAATGCCTTCCTTATCTCTCTCAGTTAAAGGCATTATTAAAAATCCACATCGTCCTGTCTATGCAAAGATAGTACTACACAGTATTGCAAATCCACTGAGAGCACGCACTTTGAATTATTTTCCAAGAGTGGCAGTAGAATTTGCTGTACAGGCATATGCTGTATAGAGCCAGTATGTTTGAATAACAGCCAGTACTCTTGAGATTGTTGGCAAGGGTTAGTGACCCGTTTGATGGCTCAGGACAGAAGACTTTCCACGGAATAAAAGCTAGCAGGTATCTAATGGGGACCAATGCTTGTGGTATCATAAATGCCATCTACTAAGCAGATGAACCAGTCTATCCTGGAAGGTAAGCTGGCTGACAGAAAGATGGTAAAAAGTTAAACTAACAGAATTTCTTTTTGAGCTAAGAAGTCCTTTTCACTAATTCCATAAATCACCAGAATGCATGCTCCAAATTAAACTAAGAGCATATTTGATGAAGACATGAATTTGAGGCTTATAGGACTCTAACGAGTGACAAAGGAATATATTTCCCATTTTAAATTAGTAACTTTTACTGCACTTGTCAATTAGAATGCCACTTTAGAGGTCACTTAAAAGATGGAGTTCAGCAAAACAAACATGAGTTTTCTTTCCACAAAATGGGACATTTTCTTTCCTGCCCATTGGAAGAATAAGGTCCATTTTGTAATTAGAGGATAAACACTACAAATAGTGTTTTGCCATTGTCATTGCTGCTGCTGTTTTGATTTTACAAGTGGACCGAAGAGCCTTGACCATGCACACTAGTTTTTCTCATATAGGCTCTAACCTGAAGAAGGAGGTCAATAGAAGATGGTTTTGACCTATGGATGTTTCATGTGTATATATTGTGTCAGCAATGGCCTAGGAAGTTCCATTTGTCTTGCTGCTTCAACAATTAATTTTCTCATGTTAATAAATTAACAATTAAGTGATCCAAATAAGCTATTTGGATTTCTCAAAAGATCATTTATTTTTGAAGATTATATTTATTTATTGGACAGAGAGAGAGATCCACAAGTAGGCAGAGAGGCAGGCAGAGAGAGAGGGGGAAGCAGGCTCCTGGCTGAGCAGAGAGCCTGATGTGTGGCTTGATCCCAGGATGCTGAGATCACGACCTGAGCCAAAGGCAGAGGCTTAACCCACTGAGCCACCCAGGTGCCCCACAAAAGATCATTTTTAAATATGCTTTTTCCCTTGGATATTTGTAGACTTTAATACCAAGTTTCTATGTATCTATTCATCTATTTTTGCCATTTATACCTCCTTAAAAGGATGTTATTTACAGAACAGATATTTACAGTTTAAATTGTAGCAAATTAATTTAAATTTAAATTTTAATTTAATTTAAAATTAATTTAAAAGCGTGAGCATAACTCATGACCTATGTATATCGCTACATATTATTTCTATATTGTCAGTCATGGAAGAATTATAGAGATGTAAGTAAAACATGGTGTGAATTTTATTAATAAAATAAAATTTTAATTTTAATTTTGATTTAAAATTTAAGATTTTATTTATTTATTTGACAGACGGAGATCACAAGCAGGCAGAGAGAGAGGAGGAAGCAGGCTCCGTAAGTCAGTATTTTTTTAAAAGATTTTATTTATTTATTTGACAGACGGAGATCACAAGCAGGCAGAGAAGCAGGCAGAGAGAGAGGAGGAAGGAGGCTCCCTGCTGAGCAGAGAGCCCGATGTGGGGCTCAATCCCATGA